>NC_092825.1:121987702-122287702 GCF_039878825.1 Excalfactoria chinensis
ATAAATCATTTTACATGCTAAAAAACACGAAAGCTCATAGAGATTTTCTCTTGAAACTCAGACAAGATGAACCACAAGGAGACAATATAATTGTCTTACACTATCTTGGTTCCGAGGAATAAAAAAAGGCATATAACAGAGTTCAGTACAGTGGTCGGTTTTATTTTTCAGGAATCCACAAATGAAAATTCAGCTTTGCTTTTGTCAGGTACTCTGTTAAAATTAAGATAAAAATGAAAAGAAGAAATATATGTAAAGTGGTTAGCAGCAACACCGCACATTTCTTTCACAGGTAATTTATTGTGGAACGGGTATCGATTTCTCCCTCTGCTATTCAGATCCAAAGGCAAACCCTAGTCAGGCTGCTGAATTCACAACCTATCCACGCCAGAAGTGTATTATTAATGATTTTCCTGACAACGTATCAGCTAACAGAAAAGTTGAGTGCCTTCAATAAAAGCTAAACATATAATGGCCCTCTAGGAAAAGAATATCACATTTCCCCATGTGTACTTAGCAATACAGAATAAAGAAGATGCTACTATTTCCTCCCCAGAACAGCATCATAGAGTTTTCCGGTTCTCCTGACTTGAACCTCCCTAAAGCCAGCTGCCCCAAGGAGCTCACTGTACTCAGCCGCTGTTCGCTCCTTTCCTTCTGTCTGCACCAACATGTTCAGTGAATACAGCTGGGTTTCCACAGGTCCACTTCTGTCTTCACTCAGGAGCGATTCAACCAGCAGCACTCCACCGCCTGGTTGAACAAAGAGCATTATGAAAACCCTGAGAAAATGGGATACTTTTCAGCTGAGTTGTTAGACCAGATCCTATCCTGTTCTTTCCAGAAGCATCAGACTCTCAGTTAAGTCCTATTTCACCACCACAGAGGAGCAGAGGCATTGGAGCATGCCACTGGTGCTGAAGCTGTGTGATCCACATAACTAACAGGTGGGAGATTCCCTTTCATTTCCCCAAAGCTCACACCTACCAGGTCTGCAGGCCTGATAGACTTCTGCCAGCAGCTGCCTGCATTTCTCATCATCCCAGTCATGCAGTATCTTTGATAAAATGTAGAGGTCAGCTTCAGGGATTGAATCTTTAAAAAAATCTCCTGTAAAGCAAAATATGTGTTATACACAGAACTCCTGAAACAAAGAGGAGGTGAAGCAAGTACCTTTTATTCTCTTCAGATCTAAGGACTCTGGGCTTGCCAGGTCCATGACCCACATCAGACCTCAAAAGACTAACCCAGTAGTTTCATGGTCATGCCTTTTATTCGGCATCTGATATACTGCCTTCGTATTTTACTCTTCATGTTTTACTTTCTCATCAGCACTCCCAGTTCTTCACATCACTATACACATAGCCTTTCCTCTGTTTCTTCATCTTCACTTTAACATACTCCTTCCCTTCCTCAAAAGCTTCTTTCCTTTCTCAGAACTTCAAGTAATACTAAGTCCTTCCAATAAAGATTTCTGAAGATTATTAAATACAAGATGTCCCTACACAGATTTTCAGATGGTACAAAGGCTATTTGAGGACTGGGTAAGAGGAACATGGGTTAGCTCATCTGCATTCAAAGTCTGAAATATGACAGAAGTCTAGCAGTCACAACCAGAGAGGGAAAACCCCTTGCTCAGAGCAGGTCTGGCATTCCATGCATCTGCCAGGAGGCTTGCACAGGAGACAAGGGAATGTTAGTAAGCTTATAACACATCATGGCAGTTGTTAAAATGCTGTAACAATACAACCCTGACAGATATGCTTCTGGGAGTGCTCAAATATCTTAAGCTGCTCTGCACACCAACTTTGGTTGTCAGTACTTTCACGTTGTCTGGATAAGTGACTAACTCAAGGTAATGCTGCACAAGGGTGCTTTTGGTCACTGACCTCCTTGGTGAGCAACCAGCCACAGGCAACCCCTGCCCACTACAACCCCGCAGGCCCACATCGCATCACCACTGCCAGCACCTGCCCACAGAGATGTCTGCACCGACCTTCATGGAAGGCAATCCGTCTCTCCTCCGGAGGAACCAATCGCTCTTTGGCCACTTGTACAACTTTGGGCAGGTCGTAAATTGTGACTGTGCAATTTGGATACAAGAAAATACATTCTTGGGCCAAAGCTCCTCCACCACCTTTGAGAGGAAAAAAGTAGATCAGTGCTGAAACAAAACCACCTTGTTCAGCACACCTACTGTAAAGCAATGTCAGCAGTGGTGCATCCATCTCTATGGCACCCGATGGCTTTTTGAAGAAAATCTACTGATGCTCACCTCCCAGGTCATAAATCCGTGTGAAAGGGGAAAGGTCAAATGCAGTAAGTACATCTCTGCCACATATACTCCAGATTGAGTTTTGGCCAGCCAAGAACTTCAGCATTTCTTCTTCTGACCTAGTAACAGTGACACAGAATATAGAAATGTAACTCAGAAATGTAACTCACAGTATTCTTAGTGACTCTTGTCATAGAATTCTTATTAAGAAAATTAGCTTAAGCATTTATATCTCATTTTATTTGCAGCCAATACCTTCCCTCTGCACATAGACCTAGCTTGAGACTTTTTGCAGCAGAAAGGAACAGCTGTGCATTGTTGCACTTGAAAAGGGAATTAAATCTAGCAATGTCAATGAATGTATTACTGCTACTTCTTGGACTTCAGGGAGACCTAAGATTGGTTTTTCACAGTAGTAAATTATACATTCCTATTCAAAATATCCAAGTGTGCCAGTAATGGATATTGCTGAGAAGAGAAAATTCTGCACGATGCTTCTAATGAATGGAATTCTCAAATCACAATATTAAAACTTAGTCATAATCAAAAACAAATTTTGCCTACCACAAGAAATATTTTTCTATTAATATACTAATACCTGTACATGGCTCCAAAGAGGTCTTTAGATGAAATGCCAAAAGCTCTTTCATATTGATTCCTTCCTTCTCTAAAATAACAACCAAAAAGGAAGCATATTAGCATGGATTCCTTCTTTACTCCAAACACACGCAGGAGATGAGGTTAATAGACAGACTATATGTCTCTGTGTCATGGATGCAATGACGCAACACCCGCATCTTTCTCCTCACCTCACAGCATCAGCCAGGTAGTGCCAGCACAAGTAGACAGTATTGGAGTAATACATCATAATATGATACTGAGACTTGGGACTTGACTTCGTAAGGTAGATATTGGAAATTTCTGTGTTTCTGTAAAAGGCTAAGGGGTGAAAATAAATGCAGTTACTAACATGTATGATATCATCTTCCCAAGCCCACTGTACAGCATGATACATACACATTATCAGAACATATCTGTACATCCCAATAGAGAAATGCGTTGCTTCTATACTCAATTATTCCAAAGGTAACTTGTACAGTATTCGGGGGTTGGTGAGGGCTGGTGAAACCTGCACTGTCCCATTCAGTGTGGGTAAACACTACCTGCTTATGTTTCCTTCAGAATCAAACATCTCAGGAACAGCAAGAGGAACATTTTGTAAGGTGCATCATTTATCTACATGCTTCTGCTACCAGAAGAAGCTCCCTGAACTCATGGGGCATCTTCTGTAAGCCTGAAACAGGGCAAGAAAACACAAGCCACAGCAGGACTCAAACATTTTAAAGTTCATCATCGCTAGCTGTCTGATGGGTACAGCCTTCCCTGATTACATGGACTCAAAGACTCCAGGGCAAGGTAGAATTCACATCACTTCTCAGTTCAGACCAGAAACCTAACAAGCTCCTTCACACAATGGTAAAACCTCCAAGGAAAACAAATGTGCTTTTAAGTTGCTTTCATGTTTTGTTTTAAAGCTTAAAATCATGCCCACACATCAGACTTCTCTGAAGACAAGCTCTGAAGTGGTCGTTATCTTGTGCAGGGTATTTGAAGCTCTTACACAAAGAAGTTTAGAGATACAGAAACTCTCTCCTGGGATTTTCTTCAATCTTCAATCATGCTGATATTTGTTGCTTCTCTTTTAGATGGTCTGTTCTTTAAGCTATGGTAACCAGCCTAAGACTAGGTGTCACCTTTCCTCACACTTGACCTCAGTTTCAAAACCATGAGAACTCTTAAGAGTTTTAATTTCTTCCTTCTACCCTTTAAAGGATGCAAATGAGAATACAGGAAGTTCTGAACACCAGACAGCACTTCTGCGTTGTGTGGGTGAAAAAGCACAGGCTGCCCAGAGACTGTAAAATCTCCTCCTTGGAGATCTCCTGTAGCAACCTGGACACTGCCCTGGGCACCCTGCTCTGAGTGGCCCTGTTGGAGAGGGGTTCGGCCAGCTGAACTCAGAGGTCCCTGCTGATCTCAACCATTCTGTGATTTCCTTTCATCTTCCTCCTTTACCTCCTTCTCCTCTCAGCTCTACTGCCAAAAGCTTCAATCCCACGCAGGCATCCAGAAGTCTTTCCATCCCCATAATGCTCGTACCCAAGGATGCAGCAATGACATCTAAAGATAGAGGTCGTCCTGACTCCAGCAGAAGATCAAACACTCCTAACTCACAGGCAGTGAACATAACCTGGAAGTGAGAGGAAGGGGGTCAGGTGAAAACACCAAAGTTAATTGCATTTCCAAAGTTGCTTCGTTGGAGAAAATACACACGTATTTTTTTACCTGAAAAAAATATTATTTCATATACACAAGCACAGCTGAAGATTTTCTAAGCACTGACAATGCCATAGATTCTTTATAGTGCAACCTTTTTCATTTTTTTTTTTTTTTTTTTTTTTTTTTTTTTTTTTTTTTCCCTTTGTTAGCCAAACCAAACAGTTTTTCAGGCTCACAGAGTTTATGCTTTGGGGCCATTCTTCAGTTGTGAATGTTCCTGAATGTACCTTAGTTTCAGAACAAATTTACATGTCACGCTTGTTTTTGGTTTGTTTGTTTTGCCTGGAGAACTTAAGCAAATGTAAGACTGTGAGTTTGTTGGCTTTATGCTTTGTTGGTGTAGTTTTATTTGGGGGAGGGGGTCATTTTTTTTTTTTTTCTTATTTCTTTCTCCCCTCTCCTTTCAACTAATTACCTAACATATGCTATAGAGAAGGGGTGGGTATCCCACACTTTGGACCCTCTTTGAGTAATGCCCACATACATGACTGATTCATTTTCAGGCACTGAAGACCATGGCTACACGAGACTCCCCAGGGAAGGAAGTTTTGTCTCAGCCGAGAGGGCTGCCTTGTTCAGGCCAACAGAAACGCGCTGTCTTTTCAGAAACTATGAAGGGAGAAGCCTTCAGACAGATAGACATACACAACCACACATAACAAGAAAAATATCGTAGCCGTTATATACATATATCTTGCCATTTGTTGAGTATGAAAAGGGAAAAGGCAGAAATGCAAGGCAGTCTTCTGATTCTCAAACTCCAAACACAAAAAAAATGAGAAGGAATCTGCTGATGTAAGGAGCTTTGCTCATTTGAGGCAATCAGACAACAAGCTCTCAGCTATAAACCACTGTGCTTTTAAAGCCTCCAGCAGAGACAAGATCTGCCCATCCAATCCCCCAAAGGTCAGCAGGACCTCAACAAACATTAACCTGAGGTGCCAACATTCTCAAACTTTTGTCTTCTCAAATTTCCTTCACAGCTAGGTGAGTAGATAGGATAATTCCCTATGAGACAATTTTCTTCCTAAAGATTTAGATTAAGGAACTAAGGTGAATATGTCTTTCAGTATGCTTTTAAGATTTCTAACCAAGATCAATTTACAGTTCTTACCTTTGAGACTAAAAATCCATTGCTGTATTGAAAGATGATCTGAGGATAGTCAGGGTCTTCTGTGGAGTCCATCTCCCTTCAGTACTGAGGCACAGATTCTCTGCTCCTCTTAATTTAAGCTTCTTTCCACTAGGCACAGCACACCAGCTGATCCACTTAATCTCATTGCTTCTCAGAAGCACTTTGGTTAACAAACACATAAGCTAAGTTATTTACCTTCAACAGGGTTTTTTTTAGGCAGCCTCAACTATTTCTTTGCGTCTTTCATCATCAAGCACAAGGCTAAGAAGCGGTGCAGATTACCATTGGCTCAGTGGTTAATTAACATGATGGTACTTCAGAAACAACTGAAAGTTGAAGATGTCTGAGGAAAAATGAGCTCTAAAGAACTCACTACAGAGCAAATATGAAAAACCTGAACTCAGTACAATGCACCACTTCATAAACCAAAATTAAGTCTTATCCTAGGCTTCTTCAAAAGCAGCTATATCCCATCACACTGATGTCTTCATGCTGAGAGACAACCATAGAGCAGGAAGCCCAATGAAATGGGACCAGAGGACAGGAGACAACTTGGTGACATGCTTCTTCAGAAGCGAAACTGGGACATTCTCATGAGTTATGAGTGGAGGAGCATCCATTCAGTTCAGCGTGGTCTGGACATCCTCCTGGTCAAGCCCAGCATCTCTGATTTCTCCAGTTCCTCTCATCCATTGATCATCGTGAACTAGGAAAACACATACAGCCTTGATCCCACTGAAACAGCGACTTGTTCAGATCAAAATAGTGTGCCTGGGGAATCAAGGCATAGCCATGTGAGTTAAAGACTGGCATAACTACTGCAAAGCAGGCAGGAGGGGACCTGAGAAGTGCTGTGATGCGCACAGGTCCACAGACTGCCATGGGGCATGCCCTATCCATAGGTACAAAAAGAGCAAAGGCGAGGAGAGGCTAAAAGAGCCTGTCCACTGTCCTGCTTTGTCACAGTGACCAATTTGTTCTGACAGTTGTCATTCAGACAAAGTCTATGAGGAACTGAACTTACTCTATGCTTTCTTTTATTTTGCAGGTGTCTATGAGATGATCTCCAAATGACAGATGTGGAATGGATCATTGGCCCCCCTGTTCATTACACCAGCTTGTAAATGCCGGTCATCATGCCCTCAGCATTTTGTAAAAGCAGGCTCTTTCCAAAAAGGAAAGAATCACAGTGTTCATATTATACATTTAGTCACCCCTCAGGTAGTAAGATTAAATCAGACCACGACTTGGGTGACATGACAATAGCAACATATTACAAAACAATACATTTCTAGTTGCTTTTTCCATGCTTCAGCAGTAAGGTTAACAGGCAAAACCTGAGCAATACAATGCAACTCAACACTTTGTGTACTTTATCTTAGTGCATCTTTAAAAAGGTGTTCTTACACCACTGTCCCAACACAAAATTTTTAGTGCTTTTCCTTTGAAAAAGCAAGAAGAGGTAGAAACAAGCCAGTTCAGAGTTTCCCTTGCTTCCCTTTTAGCCACTCTGAGGATGCAGCGAAACTTTAATAACTGAAAGTTTCCACTATGTAATCCTTTTGACAATCCATATTTTCTATTATGTTCCTTTCATTATAGATAGAAAATACCGTACTTGTATTAGCCAGCAATAAAACAGTGAAATGACTAGCTAACTGAAACTAACTCTTGTAGTAGGTTATCAGCTTTTTTCCCTTCTGTACACAACTCAGAAACCATCCACGTTTCCTATAGTCTATCAACACAAGGTATACTGCATTACCAAAAAACTTCAGCCAAACATAAAAAAAGGTATGGCACACCCCAACTGTACAAACACATAGAGCTCACCATCCTGGACAACACAGCTTGCAAGTACAGGAAAAGAAAAGCTTTAAAACATCTCAATTGCTGTAGTTTTAACTAAATAACAAGATGTTTGTGTGCACAAGTGATGGAACCTGGTAATGGGGCATAGATCCACTCCAGTTAAGGCAAATTTGTAGCTACAAGAGGCTCTGGTTATAAAAACGACCACACAGGCGATTAAACCACCTGGAGTACTTTTTCAATTGTCTAAATCCATCTGTTGAGGACACCAGATGTAATCATCTAATGGGATTACTACCAGCAGCGAGTTATAGGGGAGGAAGGTTACGGATAACTTGCATCAGATTGATGTAGACACACAGTGTGTTGCTGTTTTCAAGTAAATTGCTACTGGGGCTTAAAGCCTAAGATCCTCTTAAGCTAAAAATGCATTCATGAACATGAACTCGCAGTGACTTTCTGCCTCTGAAAACCCCATCAAGGTTTTTGTCATAGCACTTAGATCACACACGCAGGCTAAAGTGAATACTTTATCTCCAGGCTTCTGTTCTGATGATAAATTTATCTTTGTACTACAGACAAATAGGACAAAAACAAAACACTGTTATTGTATAGCATTTAAATATTAATGAATAAAGCAGATTCCAAGTGAAATTAATGTGCCTGCTGCTGAGAAATGACAGCCAACAGCATTTTCATGCACGCAACTTCCTTTATGAGCAGTTAAGGACAGATCTCAGGGACATTACCACACCAACATGCTTCCATAACACCAGTATGGAAACAACTGTTCTCACTAACGTTATTAAGCCTCTGAATGTACTGAGCTTATTAGCAGGTGTCAGTTGGCCTGGAAGTTCATTAAGATAATAGCTGGTGCTTTTTTTGTCTTGGCTAACAAGCCAGGACAGTATCATACTTTTTTCTTTGAAACAGAACATTCAGTTTCAATAGAACATTTACTTTCTTCTTTTGCACTTCTTCTTTCCATGTTTGGTTATTAGTTTTGAAACCAACATCACATACACTACTGGCAGACATTTGTAGAGGGCAGGGAATCCTGTATACCCTGCTCAGTCTCCTTCTCTTTTCTCAGTTTACCATACAGCAGAAACTCTGACTGAGAACATATTTCAAGTCATAAGCAATCCATTACTTCCAAACTGAGCTTCAGTGGCAAGTCTCCCCATGGCTTGGCATTAGCAAGCACCCCTCTGATTCAGGGCTGATACTCCTCAAATGCTTCTTACAGCCTTATGCTCTTTGTGATCAACGTTCAGGGCAGATGGAACTGACAGCCCTTCCCTCTCCTGGTAAAGCAGGGAGCAGCAGACACTCCTAGTAGTACTTCCTAGGTGCTTACTCAGGCGTATGTCCATAATCATGCACACAATTGCAGGGAAGATCTGTCCCTGCAAGGTGATAAATACTTGCTCAAATACTTGCTGGGGAGGATGAGACTTCTGGGCTGGAGACCTACCCAGAGTACCCCCAACACCATCAACCCCTTGCGTTGTCCTACAAATGGTTGTTTCAAGAATGGCACTCCTGAGCATCCCAGGACCAGGTGGAACTCACATCACAGCTGTCACAGAGCACAGGTAACTAGATTAATTATCAACTGAAAAACATTCCAAACAGCTTTATCCTTTCAGAAGTTGCACCTACTCCTATGGCAAAAACTAATTTACAGATTTATTGTAAGGTAGCAGGAGATGCTGTCAGGGGATACAGCATGTGAGAAGAAAATTGGTACAGCGTGCTTTCTGTATTAGGATTAGAAAAAAAAGAAAAAAGAATGGCTATGCATACCAGGCCTTTAGCCTGGCAACTGATTAAGTACAACAGAAAAATACTGGTACAGTTCCTTTTGATACCAGTAAAATAATACATGTGGGAACATGAGATAGCAATGGGATAGCTGCCGCATACCCCATTCTGAAGGAAGAACTGCAACTGGTTTGTGGCTTTATACACACTCTAGAGACAGCTCTAAATTTATTGTGATGCTGCGAGAGAGATTCTGCAAGTAACATGCTCATCAGGCTGGAGAAGGACCACATCAATACAACATAAGCTTAATGAAATGGCTGTTGCATCCAGATTATAACCAAACCTCAAAGGCAGCATACCAGACACAGGCAATACATATATTTTCTTTTAATGGTAATTGAAAAAAGATTTAACCTGTATAACAATACAAGATAACAGCTGTTGATTTTCCTTACCCATTTATAAATTAAGGCACAGACCAAACTAGTCAGTTTAATTGCTGCCTTACCTAATACCTTGTACCCCTGCTATTAAACATGAGCACCTTCAAGTCTCTTACGTGATCCTGAATGTGTTCAAAACTGCCCTCAAGCTGACACCTGCTGTGATGTCCAGAGTGCACTGATCAGTCATCAACTTCACAATCCTGTTTGCTATCTTAGAAGCCACTGTTAAAATTACCATTTACTCTTTAACAGTTTTCAAGATGCTATTTTTACAGGGCATATGAAGTTTTTTTATTAGTAAAACCTAATCACTCATATCCCTTTATTTTATGTCACTGAATAAAGACGTAACAAGAGATTGCAGGGCTTGGACGGTTCCTGTGTGTAAGAAGTATTTTCTGTTGAATAAGCTGCTCTTCCAGTCACGTTTCTGATAAAAATGCTGATATAAATCTCTATTCCTCTATTCCTGGTCACTTCACAAGGGAAATAAATTAACCAATAAGGGCACTAACAAATGGAATAATACATAAATAACTCTGATGCAACAAACAAAAGTAATGCATATCTCATGGCAAGTCAACGCAAAGAGTACAAGTCAGATAACCACTAGTACATAATTCTCATAGTCCAGTTTCAGGAGTTAAAACATGCAGATAGACACCTTTGCAGAAATTCTCACAGTTGGATTTCTAGCAGCTAAATGCCTGAGAGTAAAGTTAGCAGAGTAGCCTTAAGCGTTAGTCAGTATCTATCCAATATTCAACCGTATCAACTTCAATTCAGTACTTCAGAAGTATTTTGAGTGTCTTTGATAATCATTAGTTGCTAACTCTTAGTAAATGTTAAGGAAGGTGAAGACAAACTAATTTTATCAGCTCCTCAATGTCAGTCTTGCAAATACGTGCAGCCAGATGAGCTTTAAGAAACCAGCATCACAATATTCTTCCAGAAGAGGATAAAATATCAGTGATTGTAATATTTAAGCTTCTAGAAGCCATAGCAAAGCCTGCCAGTATTCCAGATTCTTTCGTTTGAAACACAAAGACCTCTAGAATACACTTGGTAGAGATATAATGACATACAATCAATAGAGAACAAGCGATTACTATCAAAAATACTGTTTTTCATGTTATCGCGTCACCGAGCATTTTGAAGTATTACAAGCACATACCCCAGCCATAAGAAAAAAATTTTAATGAATGGTGTTGGGCAGAGCAGCGCATAATTTATGGTTGTGTATCAAAAGATTACAGTCTCGACAAGTTTCTTTGCAGTTCAAAGACATCATCAATGCTGAATTTGGGAACCAACAACAAAAACGTGGTGGCACCCACTACAGTTCCACAGTACATCCACACTTATCACATTGCCTTGAGCTGTAGAAAAATATCCGAACAGGTTTTAAACTGACCAGCTTGTGGGCGCTGTTGGTTACTAGCAGTATGAAAGCATTTAGCTATAGGCATCGCTATCAAGCCCACATACAGTGAAACAGACTAAACACGACGAGTCCTGGGTTACCAACAGAAAGAACAGATTGTGTAGACAAAGAAGTTGGTCTATAAAGAAGTACCACTGTACCATGTTAGTCATTCAGCTGACAAAAGATTATCTTGCAGTCCCAGGCACCATAGGATGACATTATTTTTGTTATTGTCCTGGAGTTCATGTAGCTGTGCATCTCAATATATAACTGAGTAACAACAACCAAGCACCACTGAACTGCTCACGGCTATGAATGAAGTTAACACCATCCCAGCCAGACCCACGTTACAATGAAATAGGATGCAGTATTCATTTCAGTGGGTTCTGCACCGAAAAGACTTTGGAGAGCTTTGAAGCAAAACATGCATCTGAAACAATACCACAAAGTTTTAAAACTAGATGAAATCCTTACTGAGCATTTATTGGGCAACTTTAAGCAAGTTTTAAGAGGCTGTGATTGGGCTGAGCTGGCTGACTGAAAGAAGACTACCTTCATATTCCCTCTTGACATTTCAGAAGGTAAGGATTTGCAAGCAGCTACAAAACACTTTTAGGCTTTCAATAAACTGAGTACCTTATGTTACTGTACTTTTTGAATGTTGTATGAAGACAGTGCTCAATATGGTGTGTCAGGCTAAACAATCAAAGCCTAACACATGAACTATCCTTCCTCTTCCCTCCCTCAGCCCCTGCTTATCTTCTCTGACCTCAGACACTGCATGGGACATCAGGGGAACTTACAGAATTTAATCACTTCAGGATGGGATATCAAGCCTGCTCTTGGTGCCTTCTTCAGAGTGAAAAATGCCAAGCCACCTATCCAGCACGGCTTTCTTTTCTATCAACAAACAGTATTTCTTGGATTTTCCTAATACGAACACTTCTTGATGACTTCCACTGCCTTAACTGCTTCCACATATGGCAATAACAGTGCATTAACAGTCTGAAGACCTCCTCAAAGAAGAACTACAACTAGCATTTCCCCAATTACATATATTAATTGTCAAGACCCTGACATAAATCCCAGTGGAAATCCACAGGATATATTGTGGAAATACTAAGCTAGTAAGAACCCTAAACCCTGAGCTCAAAGACACTGGTATTGACAGCCTTAGGTCCACCTCTTACAGGACTACAGATGGAATCACAGTTGTTGTTTTTTTCTCCTTCCCTCAAATATGTTACCATGGATAGCATGTCAGTTATTTGATAGCAGGCTAAAGAGAATCATAGAAATCTACAAACAGGCGTTTCATCAAAACTTGCAATGAACATTATATTGGGTTTCAGCCAAACTATTACAAAATGTAAGTTTATCTTCAGATAGGCTTCTAACACTTCAGCAAAGACTGTAGAAAATTAACTCATCAACAAAAGCAGCCGCTCCAAATTCGGGAGACTGGTAGTACTGAGATGACTTAGATAAATCAGTCTATGGATTCAAGGAGAGAAACAAAGAGGCACTCCCCACATCAGTGTGGGGAAAACTGCACCCCGAGAGCAAACATCCTGCTGAATTAACAGTGGATGCAGCTGTACATCACAGGACTGGCAAGACAAGCAGCTAAGCCTCATTATTCAATTTTCTGGGGGGGACAAAAAGATTCGCGTACAACAATTCTGCAGATATTAACATACTGACACATGAAAACAGCAACTTCAGTTCACTGGAAACAGTTTTCTCTTTAATTTTACCATAAAAAGGCAAAATAAACTCTTTCACTGTAATGTTATAGCTTTTAATATTCCTGAGCTCCATTTTAGAAGCAAATGTATTCTTAAATGCATTTAACAAGAGACACTGCAGCCTTACTTTCCAACACCACAAGTAAAAATAATTTAGCAAGAAGGCCCCTTTTTCAAAAGACAATGTCTAGCTCTGTACGTACCTGAAAAAATGCTTCAAGTGGCTTCACACCACCCAAAGTAATTAAAAGCCAAGTATGTCAACAAGGCAACAGAACAACTTTTCAACCTTTTTACCACTGATTCTTTCTTCCTACACCAGTGTGCCTTGCTTACGTGGAAAGTATTACTACACAAACGGCGTTACATACCAGAATAATTTGGTCAACAAAGCCTGGCACAATACAGATGTATGAAGGAATCACAGCAGTTTAAAAGATTTCCTGCATATCTTTATAGTGAGTTTTAAGAATCAAATTGTTACCAGTCTCAGTCAGCAAAATTTCTACTTTGTTCAACATGATTTCATTAAGTACACCAGAAAGCATTTTAGATTAATCTGTGTGTCAAAGCATGTCACACCTGGATGTCCTGTAACTGGCACATATGTACTTCTCAAACCAAGGAAAAGTAAATCAGCTGAAATTACAATTTAGTAAACCAAAAACTGAAGAAGCAGGTTGGCTTTTAGCACAGTAGGATTTCAAATACAAGCAGTACACCTACACTGTGGTAGAATGCTAGAAAGAGACAACAAAGCACAACAGAACTTCAAAAAAATAATAAAAATCAGGCATCTATTTTAGGGACTGGATGCATTGGTTGAATCAAAAGTGTTTTCTTAAAGCAGTCACTCGAGTGAGGTCTCATTTACAACTTTCTGGCCCTTGTGTCCAACCACAGCATTTTCAAACAGTCAGGGCCTTCACTACCCACTCCAAGTACTCCTTTGCTTACTCAGTGATCTCCTCCGATACCTTCGTTTTCTGCTTGAGCTTCTGCGACTACGACTCTTTTCTCTTCTGTCTCGTTTACGTTCACTACTGCGAGTTCTTCTATAATGTGAACGCCTGGGACTTACACTTCTTCGACGAGGACTGTGACTTCGTCGAGGACTGTAACTTCTGCTAGAGTGTCTATAATACCTCCTTTCCCTCCTCCTTCTTTCATCCTGGTAACTCACATCTCTTCTGTGCCTGCTTCTGTCTCGTTTACCCTTACTCTCATCAGTGTTTACGCTGCTACACGAACGGCTCTTTCTTCTCCTTGGCTCTGTGCTATGTTTGCCTTGCTCACAGCGCGAGTCCTTCCTGCAGGTATTCTGCTGCTGGTTATTGGCAAGAACACATGACAGTACACCTGAACTTCTTTTCTCTGAACACCTCTCTGAGTCTGTGGTAGGAAGTTTCTGACCTTCTTTGACATCAACTCTGTCATGAATACTGCCATTCAAATATTTGCATTGAGCATTTACATTCTCAGGGGATGGTAGTTTTCTTTGAGGGTCTGATGCCAGTTTGCCTGTAACAGCCTGTCCTGAGGTAGAAGTGATGCAGCTGGATGACACAGTGGGTGGAACATCACTAGCAGTTTTCACAGTGCCAGACTGAGATTCTTCCGTTTCTTCTTTGCTTTGATGGACTGCATCCATTTTCTTGCTAAGAAGATTATTCAGTAGTTTCTCCCTCAGTTCTTTTTCTTTTCTTTGCAACCCCAGTGCTCTTTCTTTTTCTTCTTCCACACGTCTGAGCTCAGCCTCCTGAAGCTTTCGCTTCTCCTCTAGTTGCTGAAGACGGATCTTTTCTTCATTTTGTTCTTGCTCCAAAAGCTTCACTGTCTGAAAGACAATCAAAGGGAAAGTAAGAGTAAAGAAAATATTTATAGATCTGTTCATGTTTCCTTGACATTTTAGATAGAAAATAAAACTCCTATTTTATCAGTCTGCTTCACCACCACGAAGCCTGCAAGAAATATTCCTCTTTTCTCCTAGCATACAATTGACCATTTAGCCCTGTATGAGCTCTAACTCAAAAACACTACTAAGATAGACCAGCACCAAAGAACAGAAGTGTGCTTTGCCACACCGCTTTTCACTGCTGCAAAATAAAGTGCATTCAAGTTTATTACATAATACCTAAACAAAACTTTATCCAAATATTAATCAAATGCTAGTGAAAAAATAAAACCTTCACCATTACAGACAGAATCTAACATTCAAAACTTTAATCTACAGTACTTTTTCTAAAGATAAATCATTTGACATGCTTTTTAAATAACAAATAACGAAACCCCTTTCTCTGAAAGTGGAAATAGTAAAACTGCAGAAGGCTAGAATGGAAAGAGTACCAAAATTCAAATTAGAAATGAGAAGTCTTGTACCTTAGCCTCTGTTCAATCAACTTTATCATGCTTACATTCTTTTCCTGGCCTTGAGAGCAGGACTGCCAATTAGTCTTGGAAGGACTACAGATTCAAGTTAGCTTTTTCATTTATCATACTGCATGTTTTACCAAGGGAGAAACACGGTTCACTGCACTTTTTGCATTTTTGAACTAAACAACAGGTTTGGTACCACTCCTTAAGGAGCAACAGTCCCCACTCCCACCCACATCAGTTGTTCTGCTGGGTTTCTCATCAGCTTCTGTAATAAATAATAGTTACCTTTGCCCTGCTTAGCAGTTCTGCAATTAGCCTAATAGACTGAAGATTTCTCTGAGCCAACAGGAGCTTCCTTTCTTCTAACTTTATCTTCTCTTGAAGTTTCTTCTGTTCTTCAGCTTGAAGTTTCTCAAGCTGCTTTTTGTTTCGTCTAACTTCACGATCTTTCTGCTTCTGTTCTCTCTTGCGCAATTTTTCTTCTCTCTTTCTCTCTCTCTCATATTCTTCAAGTTCTCTCTGCTTCCTAAAACGAGATTAGATTTTTACCTTGCCTAGGGCAGGTGCAATTTTAGACTCTGGCTGTATATAAAATATAATAAATAAATAGTAATAAAAATATATATATGTATAAATATATTTTGTACTCTGTACATATTTGTTGATTACTGAAAAACTGAAATAAAGAACAGTGCATTTTTCAGCCCTTCGGTATTTAAAAATAGGCAGGTATTCAATCATAAAATATGGTTACAAGAAACTGAATATTATGCAGTTTTAGTATGTTGAACCAAACATAACTCTACGTGACAATCTAAGTACCCTTACTGAGTAAATTAACAGTTCTGCTTCAATAAGATGGTTTACATCACACTTGTAGAAACTGTTAAATACCTAAAAATTAAGCAGTGAGAAATGATACCTATCAAAACAAACGGACATCATGAAATGTGGGGAAAAAAAATGCTGCATTAACATTTATATTCTGAATAGCTGCCATGTGACATCTGGATTTACATCCACTTTCTTAAAACATGCTTTTATCTCATTCTTTCCAAGAAAAATACCAATGCTAAGAGTAAACAAACTTTGCAATATCTGTTACTTACTCGTAGAAGAAATGCGTAAGTTTCATGACCTTAGAATTACATACAGGAAAAAAAGAAGTTCAAACTATGCTTCTTCATCTCCAGGTCCCATGATCCCTGAACCTTACTACTTTGAAAGGACTACAATAGTCTCATGCAGTTTTAAGAGCTTTGTCTCAGCTGCAGGAGTAAGTAAACTTCATAAGTATGTAGCTGTCTTCTATTGATGCAAACATGAATGAGGAATTGCAGTTTAGCCATATTTTACTATTAAGAATATAACTAAGAGTCACAAGCAATAACTAACCTTTCTTCCTCTCTTTGCTTTTCCTCAGCTTCCTTCTCCCGGCGTTTCTGTTCTTCTCGCTGCTTTTCAAGCTCTTGAAGCTTCTGCCTTTCAAGCTGACGCTTCTTAATTGATGCATCACTGAGGTGTTTTGTTGAGTCAAAAGAAACCTTTACACAGTTTAAAACAGATGAAACAGATGAAAGTAAACAGTGAGGAAAAAAAAAACAACACCCAAAAGAAACCACCAACAACCAAATTCTGACTCAGAACAAATGCATGTAAAAGACAGTGTAAGTACAGTCAGAAACAAAGTGTTTTTCAAAACTAATGAGACCCATAAGAAGATGGCAGGGAAATGTTTCTTAACATCAGTTCCTACCTGTTAGAACAACTGGGTCCCAGTTTACACTTTTCTGTGTTTTGACAGCCAGCTGTAAACTGCATGAGGTTTAGGCCCTGGCTGTCCAATGCTTACCAGAATAGGAAATTCAAATTTCAACTCATGTATGCCACAGCTCTGGGCAGAAATAGGCCTTAATAAAGGCTTCTCTTTCTGAGCAACACTGCGATCTTTAAGTTCTTCAGGAGAAAATAAACAGTCCCAAAACATTTAGTATCTGGTTTAAGCAAGTGTCTGCTCATCTATCCTAGCCCAAAGATTCCCAAATCGAGATGCACTAGACTGTTGTTTAAAGCTACAGATTTTACACTGGAAACGCAACAGAATGATGCTGCATAGACCTGAACAGTGAGACCTGGGGAAACGCTCATCTTCCAGGATGCATGGACACAGCTTGGCCATGTCCAGCTGCACCCAAGAACACACATTGCACTCCAGGTGTCCTCTAGTCCCGTGTGAAATACCACAACCTGGTCTAGTGGGCAGCACCTCTTCCCACAGCAGAGCATTTCAAAACAGATGATCCTCAAGGACGCTTCCAACCCAAACCACTGAGTGATTTTATAACTCTGTAATACCACACATGTGCAAGCAGGGATCTGTAACACAGGCCACTGTACTGTGGAAGACATGAACCATGGAGCACAGAACAAGGCATACATACTGTGCATTTTCAGTTTGTTCAGACAACATAAAAGTAATGCTTCAATAAAAGCCCTGTAGAAACAGAGTTGGACAGTCTTATGACCTTGTATGAAAGTGATCTGTCTTGACAGCACAGACACAGCCTTCTCTCTTGCTATCAATCCCAGGGCAGCTGTCAGGAAGGCATGCGTTCTCTTGCACAGAGAAACTAAATTTGGGAACCTCAATCCACTGCATGCAAGTGACAGTTTGAATTTCACATCCCCTTGAGAATAGGAGGGTATATGAAAAGCAATGTCTGTGCTTCAGCTGACCAACATTAATAACAAGATAGTAAGTGTCTAAATTAAAACTTAATGAATTAATATTTGAATGCTCCCGAATTACCTAAATGAATATCTGAGCTTTTTCCTGAAATTTACTTGCTGATTTGATGAATGAAAATTAAGCATGCTGAAATAAATATGCAATTCAACCATTATGTAAATACACAGACAAGTCTCCAAATATATCACAACAAGCTTTCCTTAAGCCATACTTGCACAGGTATAGCATCTGGAGAGACCGACTTGTTCCAGATCATCTCCCATCAATAACTTTACTTCCTAAGACAATGAAGTAACAGAGAAAACGATTTGGAGAACTCGGTATGTAAATATTATTAATACAACACACTGGATTCACAGAAAATGTGTGGAATAGGCTAACATATTGTTTCAATGTTTGAATGGCCTTTCTGTTCACGAAGTACACTAATCACTATTAACTCTGTATTCCACGGGCCATCCAGGCCACACAGCGTTACCTCACAGTTCTGACACTTGACAGATCTCCTTATCAACAGAGGTATCAAATATAACGGCTGTCACTCTTCCCAGAATTCCTAACTGTTAGTATACATAAAAGAAAATGCACTTTCAATTCAGCCTTAGCGAGTCTGAACTTGCTACAGATTATTTTTTAAACTAAATCACAAGATTTGAAAATATACATTACTTTCTAAAATCCAGTTAACAAGTAATGTTCACAATATTTGGTAGTTCCTTAGCTGTTCTTACATCAGTAAATGTTTTGCTTAAGGGGTGGGAGGGGAAAGAAGAGAGATAAAAGCCTCACCCAGCTTTGTTTACAGTCTAACAACATGTTTATTCTATCACTTCCCTTTTAAAACTGCATTACAGCTGGTTCCCCAAACCATACAGTAACATCAGCTGTTCTCAGCACTACAGTAAACAACTGTATGGAATACAGGGAACTATGGAATTAACATTTATCAGTGACAACAGCTCCTCACCTTTATATTGCAAGCCACAGCCTTGCCATCATCGCCTTTAAACATCAGCTTCATTCCTCGCAGGGCATTCATGGCTTTAATGAAACCTGCATACTCCCGATACTGAACGTAAGCCTCGAAATTTAAATGGCCTCCGAAGCTGAATGTGTGAAAGTTTCTGCCAGTCATTTCTTCTCTGTAAGGGTCCAGCATGGGTATGTCCACGTTACGTATTTCTCCAAATTTCTGGAAAACTTTTGTAAGGACTTCTTCACTTGGCTTTTCTGAGCCAGAGTCCTTTGCTGCAAACCATTTACAAGGTAAGCCTTCGAGATGAATGGTATCCGGCCTTTCCCCTGGCAAAGTTTCATTCATATCTTTTGCATCACGGAAAAACGAGTCCCAGTCGTGCCTGGTAGGAAAGTCAATCTTGTATTCTGCGGCACGGACTTTTAAGATGTCGGAGAAGCCACTCAGCTTGATCGTTTTTCCATCAAGGCACGCAAGAAAAGACTTGACTAAACTTTTGTTTTCGACCTCTCCTTCGAACCGGATGAAATCCATCGTGCTTTTGGAAATCCGCAGAGTGGAAAACTGATGGGTTTGTACCATCCCTTTCAGTCTTTCCATCACTTCCCAGTTCGAGATGGACTTTCCGGGTTGTTTCAGCTGAGGAAGTGCCACACTGATGGTCATTTTTGTAATGGGTTTAAGGTATAACCCACAGGGAGCACAGAGCTCTACGGCTTCTGATGTATCATGAACTATCGTTGCAGCAGCCATAACACAGAAAAAGCACAGGATAAGAAAAAAATAAATAAAGATGCAAGTTTAAAGTTGCAGGCTCACAGTAGTCAAATAAAACAGCCCTTAAACATTCTTTGGACATTTAACCATTCCCAACCAACGTCTCATAAGACAAGAGTCAATTACCGAGTTAAAACCAAGCAGTACAAACATCTTAAATTACTTTACAACCACCAGAACCTACAAATAATTAAAACTCAGCAAGGCCTCAGAAGAAAAGGAGCTGACGGCAATCTCGGGCACACACGAAGCCGGCGAGTTCCCCCGGCTCCGGGAAGGAAGGAAGGAACGGGAGCGACCTCAGCCCGCTCCGAACAACAAACGCACCCCCAACAGGAGCGCTGCGGCGGGTGCCTCGTTCGCCGGCAGGAAGGCTCCTCGCCAGCAGCCTGCAACGACAGAAAAACACCCCTTTATATAAAGGCCCGCAGCCCCGCCACCGGCCCTCGGCAGCCTCACCCCTACGAACTACGACAGCGTCCCCAATGTCGACACCAGCGGCACCCCAACAGACTCCGGCGTGGGCACGGCTCCCCGCCCTCTCCCCGCCTCACCCGCAGACGCCGGGCCAGGCCGGGTGCCGGGTGGGCCCAGCAGGAAACGGCCTCCAGCCCCCCGCGTGCGCCACCGAGAGCAGCCGCCGCAGCCGCCGCAGCTTCCGCTTCCTGGCCGTGCGCGATGGCGGCCTCCGCGGCGGCGGAGTGAGACGGGGCGGGAGGTGGCGCATGCGTAGCTGTGTTCGCTGTGTCTGCGTTCTCTCTCAGACCATAGTCATAGAATCGTTGGAGTTGGAAGGGACCCTTCAAGATCATCTCGTCCAAACACCCTGCAGTGCACAGGGAGACGTACAGCTAGATCAGGGTGCTTAGATCCCTGTCCATTCACAGAGTCACAGAATTGTATGGGTTAGAAAGGACTAATTGGAGATCATCAGGTCCGGCACCCTGCTTGGAAGGCATCTGGACAGGTCTTGAATATCAACAGAGAACGAGAATCCACAATTCCTCTAGGCAGCCAGTTCCAGTGCTCCATCACCCTCACAGTAAAGAGTGGTTGTGTTTGTATGGTACTACCTTTGTTCAAGTTTCTGCCCCTTGCCCCTATGTTCTGTTGCTACACGCCACCAAAAAGACTCTACCTCCACTGACCTCACTCCTGCACTTTGGGTGAACAGTGATGAGATAACCCTCAGAACCTTCTCCAGAGTGAAATGCCGCAGGTCTCAGCCTTTTCTCATAAGGGAGATGCTCCAGGCACCAGTCAGCTTTGTTGCTTTCCACTAGACTCTCTCTAATAGCTCCCTGTCTTTCTTGAATGGAGGAGCCCACAACTGAACATGGTGCTCCAGATGTGGCCTCACCAGACCAGCACATTGTCCACCAGGACACCCAGGTCCTTCTTTGCAGAGCTCCTTTCCAGCAGATCATCTCCTGTCCTGTACTGGTGCATGCAGTTATTCCTTCCTAGGTGCAAGACTATTCACTTGCTCATGTTGAACCCCATCAGGTTCCTCTCTGCCCAGCTCTGCAGCCTGTCCAGGTCTTGTTGAATGGCAGCAGAGCCTTCTAATGTGTCATCCACTCCTCCCATCTCTGCATCATTATCATACTTTCTGAGGGTAGCCCATTCATCCAGATTGCTGACAACTGTGCAAGCTTGGACCCAGCACTGACTTGTGGAGAATACCACTAGTTACAGGCCTACAACTAGACTCTGTGCCACTGATCACAGTGCTCTGACTAATGTCTCCAGGCATGGGGAGTACCTGTGAAGGAAGACATCCTCTCACTTGCTTTCTGACCTTTCTGACAGCTTGTGGTTTTCCTGAGAATCAACTCAAAGTCAGGTTTGTGAAAAACGTCACAAACCAACAGGACAGAATTTGACTGCATAAACATCTAGTGTTATTTAGGATGCTGTGGGATATCCAGGCCACGTACATGGGGCTGGACAGTCTCCATAGAGCCTGCATACTGTCAGCTGGAGGCTGTGCTGGGTGACCTGCAGTATTCCAAATGGCAGAAGGCACAGGAGGTGGACAGCTGAATTAAGTACTGCTTTAGGGGCTGTGAGCTCAAGGTCCTGCTTGACTTTCTACTGCTACTTCAGGAAGGCCTGAGGCTCCTCAAGTCCTGGGCTCAGCGTGCTTCAGTTCCCCACACCAAGATGATGAATCCTGGTTCTGGTTAACAAGCAGCTATCTGCATGCAGTGACTTGAATTCACAGCTCTTAGTCTTTAACTGAATTACATTCTTGGTGCTGTCAGTATCCAGGAGTTGGTTTATCAGCAGATATGCTAATGGGAAAAGGAAGGGAAATATGAAAATTACTGATGTGTCTTCAAAAATAAATTCAATAATATATAATGGAATCATAGAAGTGTTTGAGTTGGAGGAGACCTTTAAAGTCATCTAGTCCAGCTCCCTTCTGGATGCACTCGAACGGGTCTATGTCTCTCCTGTACTGAGGACTCCACATCTGAATGCAGTACTCCAGATGAGGCCTTAGTAGCACGTAGTCGAGGGGCAGGTTCACCTCCCTCAGCATGCTGACCATATTCCGTTTGCTGCAGCCCAGAATACAGTTGGCTTTCTGGGCTTTGAAGGCACATTGCTGGCTCATGTACAGCTTACCATCCACCGGTTAATTTGCCATATATATCCAGCTGCGTACAAAGCACCACATGCACAGGAGAAAGCCTGCCTCCAGTCCCTGTGTCACCATCCCCCAGACTGAGAACTCCATGTTCTCAGAGAACTTCACTTTTGAGCACTGGGTCCATAACTGCTTGTCCTCAAGTCCTGCTCCCAGTTCCCTGCTGCAGATCCCCAGCCCACAAGCTGCTCCTGCTGCCAGCTCCTGGCTCAACATGCTCCTGTTCCAGCATTTTGAAACGGGCATCAGGTCTCACCTCAGATAAAACTCCCATCTGGTGAGAAGCTGAGACTGCAGTCACCCCCAGCAGCAGACTGGTGTTAACCACTGCATGGGAATAATGACTTTGAAGCAGAGTTGAAATCACTCAACCAGCGATCAAGCAATTCCAGCAAGACCGAAGCTGTTGTGCAGAGTTGTATATCACGGATACAGGTAGCTGCTGGTCCTGCTCTATATCTTGCATGGAAGTATTCAATCCATGGTTTAGTCAAATACCAGTGCAAAGACAGATTCAGTAACTATTGCTAGTATTTGGACTTGGGAATAGTTCCCGTATCATAGTTTGAGAGCACCAGCACAGTCCATCACACTTTCTACCTCAGACTTTCATTTGAGAGTGGACAAAGCAGATTCAGTAACATTCCAGTGACTTTCAATAGCAGCACAGTCACACTCTGCATATGACAGAGATTTTTAACCCTGTGCTAAACTACATCCCTACCCCTCGAGACTATGCCAGAAATAAATCTCTGTTTTTAAAGAAAAAGTGTAAATTGATGCTCTGAAAAGTTACAAAATGCCAGCACAGATGTTATTCCTGCTGCAACATCAGCCATAGCCATAATAGCTTTCAAAGACATTTTTTTTTCCTCTTACATAGAAAGCTGAAAGAAATGTTATAAGGATTTACATTTCGTAATTATAGAATCATAGAATGGCCTGGATTGAAAAGGACCACAATGATCATCTAGTTTCAACCCCCTGCTATGGGCAGGGTTGCCTACCACCAGACCAGGCTGCCCAGAGCCACATCCAGCCTGGCCTTGAAAGAAAAACGCATTCAGGAAGAAGTAGCCATAATGTGTGCTGCTTGTGAAAGCTGTAATGAAGCAGTAATGCCACAATAATTTATGAGTGAACTTGTCCTTATCTCAATTCATCATCCTTTTTTTGTACTTTTCTCCCCTGTTGTTTTCAAGAGGGAGAGAGAGGGAGCAGCATGGGGCAGCTGAGCTACCTACCCACATGAAACCACCACAGGTATACATACGCTAAAAAATATCCAGTGTAACTAAAAGCCTTTTTTTCTGTTCAATACAGTGGATGATCTCACCGTCTTTCTGCCTATAACCTTTTTTTTTTCTTACCTACATGTAATAGTTACAACACTTTGAATTCCATTTGAATCCCATAAAAGTTCACTAGAGGGAGCGCTTGTTATTTGCAGATCTGTAATATATGTGTCCACATTAAATAAATAAATAAATAGATAGATAAATAAATAAATAAAAGTTATCAACAGCAAATAGTGGGTTTTGTATTCCTGCCTTAATGCGGCCATTCTTCCTCTCTTGAAAGAGGGCATAATGGCATAATTCTGTTAGCTATACATGGTCTTATCTGTGTAATTCTCCTCTTCCTGAAGTGCATCGTTTTCTTGACCTTGATGGTCACCTGTGGTGATGCATGCAATGTGCTATGTGAGTGTTTACATAAAATGAAACAACAGAACAGTATAATTCCATTTCCTTTCCTTCCATCTTCCTTCCTCTATAAAAAAATAAATAAATAAATAAATAAAAAATCACCAAAGAATAAGAAAAATTCTTATTAGTTTAAAATAATTTAACAGTATCTGATGAAAAATGATTTATCCCCTATGCTGATCGAAATCAAAATCTCCTAACCTTTAATGTCCAGCAGTGTTTCTAGTATCTATCTTTTCACAATCAGATAGCTTACGTGACGCTCTCAGTTATGTTCAGTGCTCTTTCTGTTTTCTGTTGTCACTGAACACAGTGAATCATTTTGTTTACTCTCACACTGAAGGGAAACAGCAGCGTTCATTGTGCAATCAGTTTATGACTGGTATACAAAGGTACAGCAGCACAGAAGACTTGGATTAACAGGTTGCATAACTGTTGAAGTGTCCTTACATTGTTGTTTTCAGGCTCTAAATAGCCTCTATCCACAAAACAAAATTAAGCCCAAAAGCACATAACAAAGGAAAGCACATGGGATGTGTTGTTTTATTTCCTAGGAGAAACAGTTAATATTAGTCACCTTCCTCAGCAGTATATTTTCTTTAGACAAAGGAAAGAATGCCATGACATTCAGTACTGATGTAGCCCAAATATGTCCTTTTTTTTTTTTAGGTGAAATGGTGTTACCACAAAATGTGAATTTCTATAGTGTCCTTAAGCAGACAATGTTCTCTCTAGACATTCACCCTTCCCTCCATGCTAGTTTATCACCTAATACAGAAAGGACAAAGACATTTTGATTGATCCTGCATGAGTCTAGATGGCTGCAGCATTAACTCTCTGTTTCAGCAGCAGTGCCTATACACCAGCCTTGCTTCCCAGTGCACATGTCGAGGAAAGTCAGATGAATCAACGGCAGAATGCCGGGCTGCGTTATTGTCACTGCAGCTTTTTTGCTCCTGGTGATTCTTCTTCCTCATTTTCCAGGATCTGACTTTGAAATAAGAAGTGCTAAAAAAAGGGAGGGTGACTGAGCTGTATCACATTTAGTTTGCTCATAACACTGAGTTTTTTTGTTTCGTACTGATAAGCTGTCAGTATATCTCAGAACGAACTTCAAGGGCTTCATACCTCTTTTAAAGCGCCTTATAGTAATTTTTCTTGACCAAATACCGGTATTATACAAAGACTCAGATTTAGACAGCTTCATAGGATGAAATAATCGTCATGTATCCCAGACCACTGGCAGAGTTTTACTGAAGTTTGTTTCTGGCCCATAATATACAGACACAGAAGTTTATACATGAGAACAAGCATACATGTTTGCCAACTATATTACACGTACTGGTTAAGCTCCACTTGCAGCCAGTAGAGACACACAAGTTTGTGTAGGAAAAGTCCACAGTGGCTTGGTCACCCTCTGGTCTTCTCTTGACTGTGCTAGAAAATGATGAGCAGCCCTAAGGTCACTGACTCGTGGGGTAAGTCACTCTTCCCTTCTGTCTCCTGATAAATCTGTAGACAGAGAGACACTTTGAAGCTTTGATTTGAACAACAAAAGCCCTGCTAGTCAGATATAAGATATGAAGTTATGTAGGCACCCACATAAGAATGATATTGGCAGCAGCTAACTGGAGACTGGAACTATACTGAGATTGGAAGCTCCCAAAAGAACTGGAATGTTGAACTTAAAATAAACAAGCAGATATTCAGAACTCAGATGTTCTTGGACAAATTGCAGTGCATATCAAGCATCCTGCACCTGGAATGCTTTCATCAAGCTTCTGGTGGGAGTTCCGACCACACAGTTAGGCAACACTTTTCTAATGACAGGTTAATTTGGGAAATTCATTCCATTACAGCTATTTGTTACAGTTTCCTATCTCAACCTTGTTTGACTGTAGCTACTGCCAGATCAGGCGAGTAACTGTAATGCTAGCAGTGTTGAGCATAAAAATGTAATTAGCCACCAGAATAAGAGATCTTGCAAAGATTCTCACACACTTTCTTGTTCTAGGTCTTTCCATGACAATCATGGGAAGAACTAAGTAATAAATGAGACTGTATACACTGATAGGGGACAGAGTTTTGGGGAAGGCAGCTACAACATTCTCACTGATTTTGGAGGATGAGAATCTAGATTAGGGAGTAAAAATCCATAGAAAGGGCAATATCTTTGTGATTTGTCTCCGTGGAAGAAATCTGGAGGGATTAAGATCAGCTAAATCAAAGACTGTAAGAGAAGGAAAAGATTTAATTTAGGGAAAAGCAGCCTCCCTGGGTTGCCCAGGGAGGTGGTGGAGTCACTGACCCTGGAGGTGTTCAAGGAATGTTTAGATGTTGCACTGAGGGACATGGTTTAGTAAGAACTATTGGTGATGGGTGGATGGTTGAACTGGATGATCTTGGAAGTCTTTTCCAACTTTGGTAATTCTAATAATTCAGTGATTTTGCACATTTTTGGCCTGTGCAATCACATTTTCTCATAGAAGCCATCAGCAGTGTTGTCTACATGAAAAGATACAGTGAAGGCTTTAAAGAAATATCATGCAGCTATGGCCATCAAAAGGGTGGTTTTAATATCTGTGTCACGGCCTGAAGAGTTCCAGTGGGAGCTGTATCTCCAGTGATTCTTCTGCCCGAGGGTCCAGAAAGCCAGGTCAAGTATCAGCCGTACTGTAGGCAGTCCTGTGTTTTGCTGTCCTGGCTCGCCTAGTGGCTTCCTGCACTGACTTCAGACTTGGTGCCTTGCCCTATCTGTTGTCCCCAGGCACTCAGAGGAGCCTGTCCCTCTCACCACCTGTCCCTGCCTGTGTGCTGCAGGACAGTGAGAATGCTGTCGTACCTGTGCTGCCTCCTTTTGGCCTGTGGAACAGCCCTTATCTCTTTGCTCCCAAGCAATTGCTGGCAAACTTCTATCTAATCTCTACCGATTTGGATGGAAGTAGTAAGCAGAAGATGTGTTGAATCTGTGTTGAGAAGAACATGAAGAAGTGACTGCTAAACACTTGCTTTTGATAACAAATTCGCAGACTACTTCCTCTTTAGCTGCTGTGATTGGGTATTTGATATATTGCCCACATGTAGGTGGTCAATAAGTGATAAGTTAAAAGAGGATTTAGCAGTTTTCTTTAGTGCCAGTGTAATAAGATCTTAAAAGAACTGAAAGGATCTTCTGTTCAATTTCTTCTTTTTCTACTCTTGCATATTCAAATGTCTTCAGTTTCACTTATAACTTTTAGTAACCAGCCCCAGAAACATAGAAATTTCACTTTGGGTTCAGCTAAAGTGCCCATTTCTATGCTTGAAGTGGTAGCTTTGATTCTGGTCCTTGTTTTGCAGCAGATTCTCTCGTGACTTGGGGCAAAAATGCCCCTATCTGAGCATCAGTTCTTGCTGGTCTTATCATCCAGTGTAGCGCTGACAGATGTTGAGCATAGATGTTATTTTTGCATTTTATTTCGAAGTGTGTAATCAAAATAACTTTTACTATGGTAGATGAAAAATAATGGATTACTTTTTTAATGATCCCCATGACAAGTAAATAAAGCCATTTTTGCAAGGTTCTTGTGATAGAGTACATGAAGCCAACAAGTCCTGCAGCGGTAATAGATTGAAGCCTATCAATCATTAACAGCTAAATGTCTTTCTCATTTCTGATCTCTGAAGAAAGATGCAAGTGCTGGAAAAAAGTTACCTCAATAAGAAATGATGTTGTTAGAATGTAACAGAATATCTAAAAGTGAGTAGAAGTAAGACTTCGTTCTATTGACATCAGCTTCAGATATAGCATAGTTCATCTTGACCTGTACCATGGGAAAAGCTGACACATCATCCCCATGCAGGATTTTCATACCCTGTCAGTATGTAGATACATCAGTCTTTGCAGTTTTCAGTATTCTGTCTGCAGGACTCACAACATGACTGCATGTGAGATGTTATTCCTATCTGGCATTTCTGAATCACTTTATTCCATTCTGAATTGAATATTTATTTATTTATTTTTTTCCTTTTCATTATTTTTTTCTGTTTAACCAATACTTTCCCATTCTGTTTGCAGGAATACTCTAGGTGAGACAGAAAGAGAGATAGCAGGGGAAGAAAGTTATAGGTTGCCTTGTATTTCATATCTGTGGGCAGAATTAATCTCTGATATAATGAAAACACCATTAGAAATTTAAAAAAAGACATTTCTTTCTGGAAGGGGGGAGGAGAATAAAATAATTCTTATCAAGTAATCTTACTTAAAAGCAAAGAAATCTGTGTATTTTTTATCTACATAGGTTACATCCTGATTAGTTTCTCTCTTCTAATTTGCTATGAAATAATTCGTGAAGCAGCCTTTGAAGAAAAAAGTTATTTAGGTTAGTGCAAGGGGACCTGCTTTTGAGTTGCAAGATGACCTAGTTATGAGTCATAGGACATGATTTAGAAAGGGAAAATGTCACTACTGCAAGAATCTTTGACCTACAAAAGGGGAAGTCAAAATGGCAGACAGATTGTTTTGTTCAAAAGACTTTGCAGGAAAAAAGCACTGTCTGGGCAAAGCTGCAAAACCTACGAAATTTGTGTCTGTAGATTCAATTGGCCACTTTAGTCTTTACTGATAAATATGGGTGGTATTATAAATAAGTATCTCCACTATATTTCAGTGATATCTCTCAGGTTCACAAGCTTTCTTAGCATTCCAGCATGCTTGCTACCCTTTTAGAAAGCCTTTGCATACCAAAATAAGGGCTGGATTTTCTCATGTTTTCTTCTGGTGATGTATTTAAAACCTTCATATATATCTGCCGCTCACTGTATATTACTGACTATGGCATTGTGTTAAATTGACTACTGAGTAAGAACTAATCAGTGCTAGTAAGAATCATACAATCTAATCTTGTGAATTATCATGTTAATAAACCATAAATTGCTATTAAATTTAGAGCCATGTAGAAATCAATTCACAATATAAAGCCGTTCTGACTAAAGGAAATAAGCGCAGTGATACTTAAATGTTGAGCGTGAAGCCATCTGGAACTGAACTTGATGTTAAAAACAACAAGAAGGGATTCTATATGTACATTGGACAGAAGAGGCAGGCTAAGAAGAGCACACCTTCTTTGGGAAATGAGAAAGGGGAACTGACTATGATAGATACGGAGAAGGTTGAGATACTAAATGAGTTTTTTGCCTCAGTCTTCACAGGCAGCTGGGATTCTTGTGTTTCTCACACCCTGGAGCTCACATCCTTGAGCCACTAGGTGGGAAGTGGGGAAGTAAATCCCCCACACTGTAAGGGAAGAGTCAGTACAAGACCATCGTGAGACTGAATGTATACAAGTCTCTGGGGCTGGATCTGGGGACATGCACCCAGGGTCCTAAAGGAGCTGGCTGATGTGGTTGCTGAGCCACTGTCCATCATATTTGAAAAGTCATAGCTGTCGAGTGAAGTCCCTAGGGACTGGAAAGAAGGAAACATTGCTCCCATTTACAAGGAAGTGAGGAAGTAGAACTCAGGGAACTAAAGGCTGATGAGCCTCACCTCTGTGCCTGGGGAGATCATGGAACAGATCCTTCTTGAAGACATGTTAAGGCACATGAGGGATGAGCGGGTGATTCAGAGAGCCAGTGTGGCTTTAACAAGGGAAGGTCATGCCTGACCAATCTTGTGGCCTTCTGTGATGGAGTGATAGCATCAGTGGACAAAGGGAAGGTGACTAACGTCATCTACCTGGACTTATACAAGGCCTGGTGGTCTCACATTATATCCTTATCTCTAAATTGGAGAGATACGGATTTGAGGGGTGGACTATTCAGTAGATAAGGAATTGGTTGGAAGGCTGCACACAGAGAATTGTGGTGAATGGCATTATGTCCAAGTGCAGGCCTGTGAGGAGTGGTGTCTTCCTGGGGTCTTGGAACCAGTGCTCTTCAGCATCTTCATCAATGACACTGATGACAGGCTCAAGGGCATCCTCAGCAAGTTTGCAGATGACACCAAGCTGAGTGGTGCGGTTGACATGTTAAAGGAAGGGATACCATCCAGAGGGACCTTAACAAACTTGAAAGGTGGGCCCACATGAACCTAATGAAGTTCAGCATAGCAAAGTGCAAGGTTTTGCACTTGGGTCAAAGGAATCCCAGATATGTATACAGACTGTGAGAAGAGCTCCTTGAAAGCAGCCCTGTGGAGAAGGACCTGGTAGTCCTGGTGGATATAAAACTAAACATGAGCCAGCAGTGTGCACTTGCAGCTTGGAAGGCCAATGGTAACCTGGGTCCACCAAAAGAGAGGTGGCCAGCAGGGATGGAGAGGTCCCTCTTTATTCTGTCCACATAAGGCCCCACCTGGAGTACTGCATCTAGGCCAGATTTACTGACCTCCAGGCACAAAACTATGATATTCTACAGCCCAAGCGATGCTGAGGTCAAAGCTGTTGTAACACTAGCTGTAAGAAGTACTTAGGTGAATCTTCAGTTGCATAAATAAAATGTTTCAATTATTTCCACATCACCTTCATCTCTTATTCAAGTTCTTCATTTTAAATCAAGCACCAGCACCCTGAAGTAGTTCCTGTGAATGCTCCCTCATGCAGAACATCAACTCTAAACCCACTGATTTTATCTGTGCTAGACAGACCTTGTTCTCCCATACCTTCACCTTCCCCTAGATGCTGGCTTGCTGTGCTAACTACTTCCCCAGCCAGGCTCAGAACAGTAATTATAGTCAGTTAAGTTTTTCAGAATATCTGTTAGAAGTTGTGTCCTCCATCTGAGAAGTTATCAACTGCACCCGTCTATTTTGCCCCTCTTCTGGAGACTAGGTATCACACAGCAGAGGCAGGAAGAAATGTTTGTACCTTTGCTGCCCCCTTTCATAGCCCAACTGGTTTAACTGCACAGGAGCCATTTTTTTTTTTCTTCTCTATCTCCTTTTCCCCACTTAGCTGTGCAGGAAAACTGCTGCACATTTTAACTTTATGCTTTCATAGAATCATAGAATGCTTTGGGTTGGAAGGGACCTTTACGATCCTCTAGTTTCAACCCCCATTGTATTGGCAGGGACCATGAAGAGTTAAGGGACCTGGGGGTGTTGGTCAATGCTCAGCTGAACACGAGCCGACAGTGTTCCCAGGTGGCCAAGAAGGCCAACAGCATCCTGACCTTGTATAAGAAATAGTGTGGGCAGCGGGAGCAGAGAGATGATCATCCCCCTGTACTCAGCTATGGTGAGGCCACATCTTGAGTACTGTGTTCAGTTTTGGGCTCCTCACTGCAAGAAAGACATTGAGGCCCTGAAACGTGTCCAGAGAAGGGCAACAAAACTTGTGAGGGGTCTGGAGTTCAAGTCTCAGGGAGCTGGGATTGTGTAGTCTGGAGAAGAGGAGGCTCAGGGGAAACCTCATTGCACTCTACAACTTCCTGAAGGGAGGTTGTGATTAGGAGGCGCTTGGCCTCTTCTGCCAGGCAACAAACAGGACCCGAGAAAATGGCCACAAGTTGTATCAGATGAGGTTTAGACTGGACATAAGAAGGAACTGATCAGGCACTGCAATGGCTGCCCAGGGAGGTGGTGGAGCTGCCATCCCTGGAAGTGTTCAAAAAGCGTCTGGATAGGGAGCTAGGAAATATGGTTTAGTGGTTTTCTGTAGGTATGGTATAGGGAGGATGGTTGGACTAGATGATCTTGTAGGTCCTTTCCAACCTTGTGATCCTATGATTTTTTTGATTACTTGTATGTTTCATACTTTTAGGTAAATCAAGTTCGTATTAGAGCAAATTCTTCTTCTTCCTATCCCCCCCTTTTTTTTTTTATCTTGTAAATGGTAGTCAGAATCAATACACCTAAAACTAATACTGGGGTATGTATTCTATATAAAGAACTCTGAGTGTTTACTGTTTTCAGTCATCATGCTCTTTGATTTCTATTTCTTGGAAAGCCCCAGCTTCCTTCTCACTTCTGAATCTTCTCAACTCTGACGTGTTCAGGTTGCTGTATTTCCTATTAGCATGACCAAAGCCAAGCTAGATGTATGTGAAGTTTTTCATTAGTACTAATATCATGTAAGCTGTTGTGTATCTTACTGTCCCAATTTATTTTGCTGCTAACTTCCGTGGCTTAATATACAAACTGCTTTTCAAGGAGCTCACAGTAAATGATAAGACTTCCAGGGAATGAAGGAATAGCTGAAGTAATAATTTCTTTCAACATCCCAGGTAGACCTTGAAGAGGCCACCCTGTTTCCAGTCTCAGAAATGTGTGCCAGCTAGGAGAAATTCTTTTATTATATGATTACCATGGAGAACTATAGCTAATGAAAAAAATGGCTCTGTTTAATGGAAAACAAATACAGTATCTATCTTTTAGGAAGAAGTTCTAACATAGGAATTGATTGCATTCATTACATTTTTTAACCCTGTTCATTTGAGGAGGGGCAGTGAGAGAGCAGCATGTTGGACTTAGATGTGATCACTGCGAAACCACCACACAGAGACTAAAGGATTCAGTCAGAGGATCTCTCAGCCACCATTAGCATTACCTAATCAGAGATCAGAGAATCATCTAGGTTGGAAAAGACTTTCAAATCACTAAGTGCAGTCATCAACCCAACCTACAAAGTCCCACCACTAAACGTCTCTTAGTGTCACACCACATCCACACATCTCTTAAATACCTCTAGGGATGAAGACTCCACCACTTCCCTATGCAGCCTGTTTCAATGCTTGACCACCTGCTCCATGAAGATATTCTTCCTAATGACTCATCTAATCTTCTCCTGGCACAACATGAGACTATTTCACGACATGCTAGCACTTGACAGCAGAGAAGTGAGTCTGGTACCCTTCTTATTGCAACCTCTTAATGTGATGTGTATGTCAGTTGTCTCCAAAACAGGATGCACACATCTTAGGGGGTGTGAAAGACAATTTTTTAGGTTAGAAGAAGAAAATATTTTTGTACTACCAGTAACCTAAGAAATATATTTTGAAATAGTGTTTATTTCATCCCTTTCTCATCCTTTTTATGTTCCTTTTTTTTTTTTTTTTTTTTTTTTTTTTTTTTTTTTTGGCTTGTGTTTGTTTTAGAATGTAAACATTATGTTAATACAGTAGGATATATATACAGATTTATTTATAAATGTACATTTCTCTTTCTTTCTTTCTTTCTTTCTTTCTTTCTTTCTTTCTTTCTTTCTTTCTTTCTTTCTTTCTTTCCTTCTTTCCTTCTTTCTTTCTTTCCTTCTTCCTTCCTTCCTTCCTTCCTTCCTTCCTTCCTTCCTTCCTTCCTTCCTTCCTTCCTTCCTTCCTTCCTTCCTTCCTTCCTTCCTTCCTTCCTTCCTTCCTTCCTTCCTTCCTTCCTTCCTTCCTTCCTTCCTTCCTTCCTTCCTTCCTTCCTTCCTTCCTTCCTTCCTTCCTTCTCTTCTCTTCTCTTCTCTTCTCTTCTCTTCTCTTCTCTTCTCTTCTCTTCTCTTCTCTTCTCTTCTCTTCTCTTCTCTTCTCTTCTCTTCTCTTCTCTTCTCTTCTCTTCTCTTCTCTTCTCTTCTCTTCCTGATAAGTGTGCATGATCAGAATGTTTAGAAACCACTGCTGTATGTTATATTGGAGCCATCTTGCTCTGAATGTCCATCTGGACAACTGCAGAGATGAGTCCCAGCAGGACATTCTCATCTGGGAGTCTCAAGTAAGTAGCACTATTGAAACAGATTGCCTGTATTTTCCACTACGCAAAATGAAACTCATGGGAGAATAGCAAAGACATGTCAGGTTGATAATTAGGAAACAAGCACATTGCTTCCCTTATATTTGTGTTCATCTTCTACTTGGATTTCACTTAATATTTTAAGCAATTCTTAATAAACTTCCAAATTTTTAAATAGGAAGTGAATATATGTTAGGATGTCAGTATTGCAGAGCTATATGTATGTTCTGGAAAAAAAAAATCTCTGATGACTGCAGTATTTGTGATGAAAGGTGAGTGAAACAGTCATACAGTGCTCCATGAGTAATGAATGTATTTCCCTAAAAAGGATTTCAAACTGGGGAAAAAAACATGTATCCTTTCAGCAAATATTCTAAAATAGCTTTGTCAGTTATTAAAAGATAAGAAAAAGGGAAGTAGACTTTACAGGACAGCATAAGTATTTCTTGTCAACACACAGCAGAATTGCATTCAACTGGGAGAGACTGAAGAAATCTAATGTGTGTTAAAAAGTCAGGTAAGAAAGTAATTTCTTTGTCAAGAATGTATAAAGAGAGCAGAAGCTGAGTTCATTTGAGTGACAGGAGCATATGATTTGTGGCTACATTTGTTTAATCTTTGTAGTCCGAAGAGATTGAGTTTGTCCAGGCTTGAAAAGAAAAGTGCAAGGAGGGCTTATTCAGTGATAAGAAGGAAGGAAAGCGGTCATTCTCTGCATCCAGCATGGATAAGACAAGAAGTCCTAGACTCTAATTTCTAATTTCAAGGTGGCACTTGAACAAACTACCTGAGGAAATTACACTTCCCATCATTCTTTCTAAGCAGGTATTAGATAAATGTTTTATGTCTGAAGTTTAGTTGGTTCTTCCATTGGGGAGGGATATGAAAAAATGAGATCCCCTCAAATCCTATTTCCTTTGTGAAACTGTGATTTTTATTTCTTATATTGCATTTTACGTTATATGAGCCTAAATCCAGCTTTTGGTCTACTTTTGCTTTGTCTGTCAGTGAGACAAATTCTTCTCCAAATCCAGAATACTGAAACCCATATGATGCTTATTTGATTTATAGATTCCCCAGTGACCTATGGAATGAAAGATGTGTGCTTCTATTTTTTTCTGTACTAATTGTAAAAGTAGGTAAGACTATGTTAAGCTAAGTACTGTATCAAGACGTTTTATTGATAGTGTCTCTAAGGAATTGCCATCTGACCGTGCTTAAATAAAGGTCTGTCAAACTTTGCTGTTTAAGGAAATAGCACAGCTTTGAAAACAAACCTCCAGTATTTTTATTTGGTCAATTATATATTTAGCTCTCGCTTAGTTATTTATTTCCACTCTTTGTATTTTATAATGCCAAATACTTTAATACATATATCCATAACAGGAAAAGGGTAACATTTGCAGAATTGCTTAAGTCAATTAAAATCCTAAGTCAGTGTTGTTCTTCTGTAGTCATTTAGGCAGAAACAAACATTTTATTTAGCATCACCTTCCAAAGGCATGGTAGCATATAATTCAGACAAGTTCCAACAGCAGAAATGAATAGGATGGAGACAAGGTAATGACTAAATCCAAAAGGTGGATTGTTGCTTAGTGTATTTTACTTCTGCTTCAAGGTTTTGCTGTTGGAGGGGGACTGTTCTTCTTCATCTGTGTGCACATGTGTTCAGTGAGCCGCTGAGAGGGGAAGTGAAACCAGAGAGGTCAGGGCTGAGGGATGCTGGTGGGGCAGAGGAAGGTCACCTGTGCTGGTTCCAATGCTCCATGGACAACTTTGAAGCATGGGGAGAAAATGGACTCCGCTGCAGAAGGTTTTGCCTGTCCTTAACAGACCTCTGTGGCTTTAGATACTGTGAGGAGGCTACTGCACATTTGTGCAAAGCTGGTGAAGATGTTATTAAAAAAATACTCTGTCTTTTGGGATTTTCTGTATTTAAAGCATGTGGATGCTCAAGTTGGCAAGATAGAGAACTCTTCAAATACTTCAGGTAAGGCCCATCCATTATAATCAGGCAAAGGATTCTTCTGCTCTTTCTCCACGGAAAAAGGCTTTCTCTGAGAAGTGCTCGAGGGTGTTTCTTTCATTTTGTTTTGTTTTGTTTTTCTGTAGAAGAGTTAGTATAAAATAGTCTGGTTTCTGTCTTCCCTTCACTGTTTTCCTCACAAGGCAATTACTTGACAGCTTAGAGTAAACCACAGGGAGCCACTGGAAAAGTACAGTGTTTTCTAATGCTTTCTTTCTATAGGACTGTTTCAAGAAGGATGGAATATTATGTAACAGAAATTCACAACTTCTGTAGAAAGTCCCATTAGAGGATTAAAGCGGGGCTGAAGTCTTATAGCTTTTCCTCTCCACTTGTTGGGTGCGATGCCATAGCCACAGAGATCAACATCAATCTGATAGCTATGCCTCTCTACTCAAAAGATAACACCTAGTGGAAAATGTCCAAAATACTGACTTTCTGTTCAGTTGTTCTCTTTTGATCATATGCTTGCATATTCACACACACATGCACAGTAGCTGTAATCTGATTTTTTTATCTGTTTCATGCTTTAGCCTTTATTTAGGATATTATAGGAACCTGTAAAACCAAGCATGCACAGAAATTAAATGAGCAGCTGGGAAATGAGCAGGGGAGCACTCATTTTGCTTTCATTCTCCCATAAGGATATGCCAAGGGCTCAGCACTGCTGGCCTGCCCCACGGGGAGGGAGGTGGGAGCTGAGGGTGCCCATGAGGTCTGCAGGGCCATGCCATTCCCAGCCAAGGCCCGTCCTTCAGCATCCAGTGAGGGAGCAGGACTGAATGGATCTCATCTTTGGATCTCAGGGCCCCGGAGCACATGGCCCTCAATTTGAAAAGCTTTAAGGTCTGGCAGGAGTCAGAGTGTGGATGACCTGAGGAATCCATGCCAGGGACTGCAGGCTTCAGGTATTTGGTACAATGGGTCTGTGCAGCAGGCAATGGGTGTGAATGGCCAGTACAGTCTCTGAGGGTTTGCTGCAAAAAATAAACATCAAACTGTTAGCAACATCAATCTCTAGGAGGAGAGACAGCATACAAGCCCTGCCTCATCTGAGGAAACAACCTGATTTCCTGGAATCTTTGGCTTGTATGAGATTAATATATATGAATGTGTGTGTGTGTATGTGTGTGTGTGTGTGTGTCTGTGTGTAGTTTTATTCTGATTCAGACCAAAATCGAAACACAAAAGTGCCTGAAGTTCCCAGAAATCTCAGAATTCTTTCTAATCAGCTATGGAAGAAGACTGTCACTATATGCTATTTCTTAGAAAAAAAGAACTGACTTCAGACTTTTTAGGAAGCGCATTGTTTACCTGTGACTGTGGCTGATAAAGAAAAACTTCAACAGTAGAGAACAGAGAGGACTCTGTGGGTGAAATAATGCAGAATAGGTCAAAATAGTGAATGTTTAGATTATCATCCTTGCTTCAGTTTTCTTCGTAGCTCCACAAAGATACTTATTTTTGTAGCAGTTAAATTATTATTATTATTATTTTAATTTATCATTACTTGATCATTCACAGGCAACAGCTGGAGATAACAAAGTACAAATTAAGAATGTGTTGTTTCTGGTGAGATGCTGTTGGGAGAAAACATAGCTTTGTTGATGGTATAGGTGAAGTTTAATTTCTGGATTGAGGATGTAACTAGGTCTTGTCATAAAATGAAAGGCAGTAGGCTTGGCTTCTGTTCTTCTATATCTGTGTGAGGTGGAAACTGCTCTTCTGTCTACACAGCTCACTATGATAGGAAGTTCTGCCTTAAATAAATCAGTTGAGCACTGAATTTTCAAACTGTTCTGTGTACTTACTTGAATTAGATTGGTACAGGTTCTGTGCCAGTGAAGCTCTTCAGAAATGAGATAGCTTGAAATTTTAATCTGGTGGATATTACACTGATTTGGTAGTAAATAAAGGTCCTGGCTGTAATTTATAGGCAAGTCGTGTGAGCTAGAGGTCAAGAAACCCATTGTTGAAGCACAAAATGTTGAAAAGGAAAGCACATTCCCTGCAATGAATAATTTGTAATTCAGTGCTTCCTTTTTTTTCTGCCTGCTTGTGCAGGTGATCCAAAGCTTATTTTACAAAATCTGTTTGTGAAGCAGCTGAGAAACCATTCATGGTTCTAAGTAGTGAGGAACACCTAGCAAAAGAAATCAGGAACTCTACTTTTTGTCTTGCATTGTATTTATCAAGTAAAAGTTCAGTGTAAAATCAGCATAAAGCCATGCTATTGAAGTGAAAAGATTTGTGACACTTTGTCTGAGTTACAGCAAAAAATGTCCCCTTCTGAGGTGTTTCAGGTGTTTTATTGCTGCCACGAGAAGAGTAATATTGAAATGAGTTCCTGTCTCTCAGGTTCCTCTTATCACAGGAAAATTCTTGATGGACATTTCTTGCAGGATTTTCATACTTCAGATATTTAATAACTTTCTTAGCTTGTCATTTTAGGATCCTACTTAAAAATAGCTATGTTCATATTATCCCATTGCCTTGCATGAAGACCAATTATTTGCAGTGCTTGTAAACTTGGAAGTTTTTCACTCAACGCTAATAAATTTTAATATTTATAATGTGGATCATTGATTGATTGGGCATTAATATTTTACATTTAAGCTATGGAGGCTTAAATAGTAATGCAAGGCTATTTGGGCAATGCTATCAAGACTCAACAGTTATTTCCAAGCTCTCATTTACATCAAGAAAAAACACCATTACAGACCCCAGACCTCAAAAGTGGGATACACAAAGACACCTTTCTTGCTTGTTTCCCTATACTATGCTATGTATCTCCTGTGTCCAAAAGTGACAGATTTTCTGTCTGCTTGTCACTTCTCAGCCAACCTCTATCCAGAAGATGAGTCAGACACACTAGGTATCTTGGCAGGAATTAGTCAAATGGAAAAGGAACAAATGCTCAATACAGATGAGTAAACTGACCTCCTTAGAGAGTTCTTAGGCTGAAGATGGAAGGGGCTGAGGAACGAAGATAACTGTCTTTTTAAGAGAATATGGTTAAGTAGTCAAAGAGCAAACTTTCTCACAGTTTTTATGCAGAGAGAGACATTTTAGTGCAAGCATCCACAAGTTTCATACTCAAAATCACTTCTTGAATTGTCATTTAATGTTTAATAAAAGTTCACTTTCCCCTTGACTTTTCTCGCTAATCTGGAAACATTTAGCTAGTGGCCTACAACTCCATGCTGCAGCTGCAACAGCTTTCAGATAAGGATTCACCTACATTTGGATCAGAAGCACAACTCCTCATACTCATGGAGCTGTCTGGGATTCCTGCACCTGGTCAAATTATGAATGGCTGATGATACTGGATTAGTCTTTTCTCTAGGTAGAGTTTTGTGTGTGGATAAATAGAACTGATTTAAGTTCACTGAAGATCCTTACTTAAATTGGACTAATTAGTTCCTATTAATTACATTTTCAACTTTCTTCCCTTTTACTTTTTTTCTCTTAAAAGAAAGTTTCTTCTCCCCATAACTCCAGAAAAATTATCTATATATAAATTGAAGATTTGAGTCCTCGTGAAGGATAAGCAGAAAACACACACTTAAGCAATTTATCTTTCAAACAGTCTTTTAGTATTTGTCCCATTTAGGATTTCTAGGTTCTCATGAGTGGCAGAAGTAAATAAGTTCAGCTAAAATTTTAAAGAATAAAACTACAGTATTGTTATTTTTGCTGCTATGTTATCCTACTGATATTGTATATGTCCACCACATTCACTTTGAAGGATCCATATATGCAGCTAACAATATCCCACACTTTATTTGCTAGAGCAATCAGCTGTTACACTGATACTACTGTACTACTATCTTGCACTATCAAGTTTTCAGCTTATCTACTTCATACACCTATGGAAATGAAAGAGTTATTTCTCTTTATGAGAAATGGAAAAATCTTTTTCCTCTTGGTGTTATCAGGTTTCATCTCAGCTTCACTCTGACATAACTTCGTTTTAGACTGTGAGTACACCAAAGCCAGCTTTGGGAAGTTGCATGCTCAGCAATTACAGTAATAGATTTAATGCATTAAAATACCAGTAAGTGAGACTTTGTCTTTCTGAAGTAAGTCACAGAGGATGGGATTCAGCTCACATACATCGAGTCATCTAAAATGCAGATGTCTGGACTAATCTTGTAAACCAGAGAGAAATTAACACTTCTAGAAAAAGATCTCATTGTACCCTTTAACAGAGAGGTGGGATGGCTGTGACTTTCCTCAGCAACACAAATCTAGCCAACAAGGTTCAGCAACTTCAACACAGATAATGAGATTCTCATTTACTGGTTCTTGGAACAAGTGCCATGTCAGCCTGGCCCAACTGCTGCTTCTCTTCCCTTTGTGGGACACCAACTGTCCGGTTTTAACAGGAGAAGGAGAATGTTTTTGATGCAAGCTTTAGCTTTTGGAAAGGAACATCACAGATCATCGCAAAACTGGGGGATCTGGGGACATCTGCAAGTAAGGAGAATCCCACTTGCACGTGGGAATAAGGTTTTGGGGTTTCAGGCTCATGAAAGTGTTGCCTTTATACATGAGAGGAAGGTGATGTAAATCAGGGCTTCTAGACGTGTGACTAAGAATATCAGCCTACTACAGAATTGAATTCAAATGCATTCAATGAACCCAATGAGCTACAATTTCTGATGCACTACTGTTAATTTTTATCCTGTTTGCTTGAATTCTTTCTCATTTATATGTTTTGGTATTCCCTAATGGCTCCTCACTAGGGAATGCAAACTAACTGTGTCATAAAACTGCTGATTTAGAAAACACATTTCATTTTTCCCTATTGTTACAAAACACAATGCATGAAGCTGAAACCTACAGGAAGAATCTCTTATCATTTCCAGCCACAGACTCATTAAAGACTCAGCATCTCACATTATCAGAAATTACAAACAAGCCACTGCACATGAGGCTGCTCCTCATCTATGTATGCGGGAGTCATAAAAGGAAGGTGAATAACATTCCCCATGTCTGAGGTGAAGCAGGAACAATCTGCAGGATAGGAAGTCTGGTGCAAATCAGGTCAAGCTGTGGGAACCAGGGAAGCACAAAATATTTTGATATTCTGGAGGCTGGCACGTGCTCAAACACTTCAAAATCCACCTGCCATCTTGCTGCCACCATAAATTCAAACATTAAAACCCTTAAATTTCCCACCAAGACCTTAAGATTAAATGTACTTCAAAATCAGCTCAGGGAGAAAAAAAAGAGTAAAGTTTGCTTCAAGTCCTAGTGGAGGTCTTTTCTTTCCGCAAAGTCATAGGACTGGACTAAATAAGAAACAAAGAACTGCAAATCAATGCGTGGAGTTAAGTTTCTTTTGATCATTTGTTTTCTTTCTTGCTTTCTTAACTTGCCTTTTCTCATTTGGCTGCTATCTGATTTTTAAGAGTTCCCAGAGTGCTATACTGATCCTTAAGGACCAAGGAAAATGCTGATGATGATGTTTTTGAACTGAATTTTTACTCTCAGACAGATAGACTGGGTGTATCTCCACCACTTTAAAGGTGGGCCAAATCATGCAGGAGAAATAGCAGCTCAGAAAGATCCAGCAGGCTGTCCCACTTGACTGGAAGGGCTGTTTGTGTTCTCAGCATCTTTACCAGGTGCCTCACAAATACACTGAGATATCCTTCAGAAGGTCTTAAGACTCATATGCTCACACCTGGCTGTATATTACTGTCCTGCTCCACCGACTTCAGTGGAGGGGAAAGAGACTCAAGCTACATTGGTTGTGCTCTGAAAGTAATGCCTCCTAGTTATTTTCATGGAAAGTACAACTGATACAAAGAACACAATAACACTATTTGATAAAACAGATTACTATCTGTTACATGGCAATATAACATAATGGACTGTTGGTGGGAAAGTTCAGCTTCTACTGCCATACCACCAACTTCTGCCTCTGATATCGCATGTTGACATAATAAAACAGAAAGCATCACTTTCAGAGCAGCCCTTAGCATCTGGCTGCTCTCTTGGGGTCTGCAGTATTTGTATCTAACAGCACACAGACTGTGGGAGTTTCAGTGACCATCAACTGCTTGAGAACATCTGTGTTTTTCACTCAGGTGCTTCACATTACTGCAGAAGTCAGCAGGACACACTGTTACCTCCACCCTCCCAAACCCTCCCATAGCACTCATCATGCTTCACACCTTGCTGGTTTGGCAATAGCAGGAGATGCAGCAGGTGTGAAACCAGACCTTCTGAGGTGCTGAGTGGGTAATCAGGCAGAGGATGGGGGAGAAAAAGGGGAAATCCCACATTACTCACAAGGAGGAAGCCTAGGGAGGAAGGGCAGGTCGTTCACTGCTTTTTCTTGGGGAAGATTCATTTCCTCCCCTCAGGTCCTCTCACCCTTTCATTCCGCTTGCTGTACTGAGCAGCAAGTAATCACCCACACCTTCAGGCTGGCCACATAAGGTGGCAAGGCAGAGCCACCCTCCAGAAACAAGAGCTGGGTATTAGGCTGGGTGGCCTAAAAACAATGATGTAATCTAAATATGTAAAGCACCCTGTAAAGAGAATCTTGTTAACAAGAACCAGACAATGCAGGGATGACAAGAGAAGATGTGCCTGGGGTAAAAAAGAGGACTAATAATTGAGTGGGGGTAAAAACGTGCACAAATGGAAACATTTTTTCGTTGCAACAGCTATGCTGAAAAAATAAGACAGCACCTTTTGCTGTTGCATCATGTAGAAATACCTATTTACTATTACAACTGGCAGACATACTAAACACTGCAGAAAATAACCCGCACAGCACAAGCCTCCCTTTTCACATCTTTGTCTAAGTCCAGGAAATAGCTGCTTTCTTGGCCTCGCTCTCTGTCACCCTGTGGCTGCTGCCTTCAGTGGAAACTGGCAGTGCTCCATTTCAGGCTGCCGGCAGCAGCCTTGAACATTGTGCTCACCACTGTTCGTGGCAGTCCTATGAGATGCATAGCACAACTCTGCTGAGGAACATCTTCAAATGTTGGCTTCCACTTACAAGGGAATTTTTTGGTGAAAGAATGTCCAGCAGTACCTGGCCTTGATGTGTTGCCCTATATATGTTTTCTTGAGAAACACTTCTTGCCTTAGAGACAGAGCTGTGCGGTGACAGAGCTGTAGGCTGACAGTTGTAGGGTGACAAAGTTGCAGGGTGACAACATAATGGGGTGACAACATTGTAGAGTGACATTGTTGTAGCTCTTCTTAGTGCTTCTTCCTCAGTGTCAATGGCATCACAATTATTCAAACACTTGTTACTAAAAACTTCTTACTACCCTCTCTCGTTGGTGAAAACAAGCAGTGCAACAGAGCTCTCTAATCAGTCTTGTGTAAGATTTTTATGAAGTACTGTATTCTCCAGACAGTGATAACAGTAATCCAGCTGCCCTATCTTGCCAAACTGAAGTGTTTGTTTGAGGTTATATAAGCTTTTGCTGCTATCAAATGGTCTCTGCTTTGGCTTTGATCCTGTTATTACTGTGTTGCAAAGTGTGTCAACAAAAGGCACAAATGAAGACCTGCAGATACACTCCTGAGATATGCAATGCAAATGAAGACACGCCAGGAGCTTCCTGAGAGAAGAATTTCAGAATTGAAAATGCATTTAATCTGTAATAGACACACACTGCAGTGTTATTTGGGACTTGAAAATACTGCAAAAAAAACCACACAAGAAACACAAAAAAGCACATGCTGCTGTCAGCCAGAACATGATTGCAACTTATTTGGGAGACACTTTTTGGCACTAAACACAGCTTAGTGTGAAAAGCAAGAAAAGGAGTGATCAGACAGGGAATCAGAATGTTGTTGCATAGGAACGGGCCCAAGTTAAAAATGCGAGTTGTTGCACATTTGCTGCAGGGGCCCTGCACCCTGCTGGACCACATCTTTTGAACTTAAAGAAATTCTTCTAAAGCTTCTTTCCTGTTTGCACCGCTAAAGGAAATGGCAGAAGACAATACAATAAACATTCAGTCATATGGCAAAGGAATATCTGGACTGAGATCAGTGTTCAGTGTTGATTGGGTCAAGGGTAAAGTGCTGATGAATCGACCGAGTCTGCAGTTAAATGAATGGCAAGAAGACTCATAGATTAGCTTTTATCTGTCTACGTAAGCTCGGTTTCCTCTTTGCATTTAGTTTTTGTATTGCTGGTACACACAGTGTTTACTCATTACTCGTTATTTTCTAATAGTATTATGGCTTTTGTTGTCCATTTATGGGCATGGCCCATCACGTAACATGGATCCTAATGTCTGAAACACACAACAGATCTCAGCACAGCCAAAAACAGCCTGGCAGGGTGTCCTGATGCTCCTCTCCCTCTAACACTGGCACAGCAACCCCACAAGCTGCCCTCATTTTTGTCCTCACCTCTCCCTGCTGCTGCGGCAAGCTGGATGTGACAGTAGCTGTGTTCCTTGTGACCTGAGAGTTGCCACAGTTGAGCATGTGAGACAGCAGGCTTTCACTTAAGGGTGCTGCTCCTCTGGAGAGCTGCAGCTGAGAGGACACCTGGCCTGGCAAGCGGCCGGCATAGTTCTCCTCCCCCAGCTGCCTGCCACTAATGTAATGGCTTCCTGGCGGTCCTGCTTCCTTCCTCACTCCTTTCCCCTTCCCACAGAGCTTGCTGTAATCCCAACCCTACTGCATAGGCATCCAGCAGTGGCTCTGGCCTGTGGAGGGGTGGCTCCACAGCTTGAATGGCACAGCCTGCCCTCTAGAACCAGGTGCTGCTCCATGATCTCTGTCCCCTCTTCTCCCCAGCCATGACCTGCTTGAAGAGAACCAATGCACAATCTGAGCTCTTCCTCAGAACCCCTCCAAGAACCTTCCCAGCACTGAGCAGGAGAGTTTTGCAAGCTGAACCCTGCAAGCAAGAGCAATGTGAACTTAATGAACAAAGCAGTAGCCGCATGGAAAGGGCAGTCTATATGGAAGAACCTTAGCAGCTGTGACAACATTACTCCTACCTTGGCAAAACTAGGAACAGCATTTGACCCTCACTTTATTATGCAGCGGTCTGCAGGAATGATTACAAGATTACAAGTATTGACTGATGCTTGTGTTGTAGAACTGGGATCCAGATTTCTGATTTGGGCTGCAATATTGAGCCCTTTGGAAATGCACACCACCTAACCTTGCACACTCTCTCGCTGTAAATGTTTCTGTATCTCGCTAAAAGGATTTCTTATCAAATGTGCGTCTGGGAAAAGCAAAAGCTTTCCTGGCTGCAATTGCCATAGGATTAAAATTTAATAAGGCGTAAGATCATTTGCTCTATTTTTTCACCTTTTCTTTCTTTCTTAAAAAGAAGAAAAATAACGGTCTTCTGTTGAGACAGTGATAACACCTTTAAGCAACGGTGCATGATAAATTAAGAAACTGGGTGGAGTGCTTCCTTCCTGTTATCCGTTTGCAATCAGTGAGAAGTGAGAAACAAGTAGGACATCTTACTTAACGTCTGAAAAACAAACTTTCTGCACTAAAAAACAGAGGTTCTCCTACCTCCTGGGTTTTGCTCTGGGCCAGATCCCGAGTCCTCTTAAATGCCTGTGTGACTGTCTCTCCTGCTTCAGCATGTGGGATTTTTCCTCCTGCTCAGAAGGCAGGCTTCTTTCTTGTACACCGATCACACCCAGTGTTGAGACTGTAAGTCAACTTGTCTTTGGAAGTGTTTTGATGGCAGTAAAGGCATGAAAGCATCTGCTCATGTAGACACATCAGAATCTATTTTCCCAGCAACTATGTGGTGCAAAAAGCAGACAGAAAGAAACAAAAAAACAATAGGTCTCCTACTACTCTATATAAGCCAGCCACAGCCTCTTGTTAGAACACTGTGCGCTGGAGAGATGCTGGGTGCTTCAAATTATCTACTCACCATATTCCAATTTGTCACATCCTACATCTGGGCAACAAGGACCAAGAAAAAAGACCCACAAACATGTGGAAAACACAACTGAAACGTGTCAGTTGTTAAAAACAAAACTAACTAATTCAAAGCATTAAAACCCCATTAGTTTTAACCACAACAAAATATGCTGCTTCTGTAAGATGCATGCGGGAACCTTCTCAGGAGATGGCCACTTCCTATCTGTTTTGTCCAAGAGTTTGTGGCTACAAGGAATTAAGAAGATGGGCAGCCAGAGGAAAGTACTTCCCACTTGTTCTTCATTCATATATCTAGCACCTTAATCAACAAGCAGGCTGCCAGGAATCGTTGTTTTCCTTCCAGTCTGTCAGTCTCTCAGTCAGCTGCCTGGGTTGGTTAAGCTGAGGTAAGAAACAAGACTTGTTTGTGGTTAGGGCAGCCAAGCTCCCTTGATGACCACCAGCAGAAGCTTTTCTAATAGCATAGTTTTTTACTACAGCCTTGCTTCTACTTAACTCAGTTGGTTTATCCATAGGGATCTCCAGCAGTACTCCTAGAAACTGAGACCCAGGAATATACCCAACTGTGAAAACCTCAGCTGAAGAGTTCTTAGTGGCTTTGCCTGGAAACTGTGGAGTAGAAGACCAAGACCTGGGGCAGCACTCAATGGTCTCAGCTGTAAGAGTGTAGGAGAACCACCAGACCACTGCCTTCTACAGTACCACAAAAACATGTCTCTCAAGCTGACACACTCTTTGGGAGGGATTCAGAGAAATGGATAGGTGACTCCTTAATCAAAGAGCATCCTGTCCTATCTAAACTTGGGGGTCTGGTTCAAACAGGTGCCTGGAAAATGGCAACAAGTGAGTACATTTTCTTCCAACCTGAAGCAGCTGAGCTGCTAAAGATTCTGTTCACCCCTGTCTGGGAAAGAGCATCTTCTACAGAATAAAGCAGCCCAATGGATTGAGGTCTGCATTCTACCTCTTCCCAGCTCTCTTCCTATAGAAATAACCTGTGAGATCCAGTCCTTAGGCTGGAACTTAAATATATCTTTCATAAAGCAAAATGACAAAAGATTACATGATTTTATATGACTGATGGAAAAATACTTCCAATCATTAAAAAAAAAAAAAAAAAAGAACAGAATTCTTATTTCTGCTTTTCCTGTTCCCTTCCCACCTCATTTAGCGTGCTCAGTGGATCCCTTACTCCGCCAGGGAAAAGGAGAGACATATGGGAACCATACCCTGAAACAGCAAATATAGGAAGAGGAAGTTGCTTTTAGTGTTACTCTCAGGATTATCAAACTGAAATCTGCCTAGTGGGGAGTTAGTCAGGCCAGCAATTAGTCAGCAGTTTTCTAAATGATTTCAAAAGCACTTATTAGTTTTCCTGAAGATGAGTAAATTAAAGCTAAGGCTGTACATTGTGCTGTGCAGGTGTTTTTTTTTCCCAGTAAGGTCACATACTGTTACACTTCATAGCTGTCTGCAATGGAGGCATTCCTGCATAACTCTGCTGATCATACTGTTGCAAGGCAAACCTTTCACCAGGATAAATTTCTGTATTATTTCATCTTCTATTCTCACAGTGGGGACTGTGCTGTCTCCAACACTGCAGTGTGATTTGGTTGTACCAGGTGCTCTTCTAAACAAGTCATAGAGTTGTTCATGGCAAGGAGACAGAGCAGAAAAACACGGGCCAAAAACGTGATCTCTGTGAAATCAGAGGGATCCTTGTGCAAGATTTTGTGTGCTGTGCTGTAGCTGGTTGTACTATTGTGAGATTTCTGTGAATCAGGGCCATCATGCATTAGATGCATGCTGTGAGGCCGTCAGCAGAGCAGGGAGAAGCTTAAATCTGAAGAATGCCAAACACATCCATTTGTGGAAAAGGCTGTCAAAGGGCTTAAAATCCTTCCATATGCTAAGGAGCCAGGGATAAACATTTCAAGAATTTTCAGCGAATCAAGCATTTCCTTGAGAGAAAACTTTATTTTCAGCTTAATGCATCTTTTTGTTCCCAATTAATTTTTCAAAGCAGTTGGTGCTAGACACATACGGGTGATGTGAGATAGCAGCCACAAAACTGGCAGCAGATGTCTGATGGATCAATTTCAGCTGCAAGGAACTGGAGTACCAGTTGCTACTCAGTCCAAGCATTGTTTGCCTTCCAGGAGCAGTCACCAGGCTGCAGGTTCATTAAAGTTTTGCACAATATAGAGCAGGAAAGAAAAATTATACAGCTGAACTCATGCTTTCATGCACTCCACAGTGCTTCTGATGAACCCTGATCCTCAGCTCTGGCTTTCTGTCATTCCTGATTTACAAGCTGTGCCTCCTGTCTATTCCTACAAAACAGCTCTTTCCTCTTTTCCCTGTTCTTCTGCTTTGTCCTCTCCTTTGCACATTATAGACTATTAACTCTGCTTTACCATCTATTATCACTCTCCCTCTCTATTGCAGTCTTTTTCACATCTCTGCCTTGCAATAGTCTCACTCACTTCTCCCTATTTTCCTTCCACAAAGTACAGGAAAATCTTGCTCAAACTGCAAGAAAAAAAATGTATTGCAGGTGTCTCATTTAGAGAATGTCTCCGGATCACAGAATCACAAATGTCTCCATCTTTGCATTGAAACCAAGGGACATGCATTAGTGTGCTTGGAGTAAAGGTTGTGGGTCTCAAAGTTCACTTCTGGGATGTAGCCAGAACACTCATCTCAATGTAAGAAGCAAGAAATATCACTAGATGTGGTGGAACAGATGTCGTTGGAGAAATCCTGGCCCTAAACTACATTGCAATGCAGTGGCTAAAAAGCACCATGAAGAAATGCAACTCTTTTCAAGCAAAGACTTTTATAGTATACTATTACTCTTGCTACTAAGTTGGGTAGTACTCATTTCCTATGACAGAAATTTCTTTTGCTGGGGAAAAAAAAAAAAAAAAAAAAAAAAAAAAAAGTCAGTTTGAAAGCACTGAAATGAGTCATTTTGTCTTTTCGGGTTTTTTACCCTTTATTTTCTCTTGGGCAGAATTACATGAACCTTCAGCTTGGAGAATGAATAACAAGAAGTTGAAACATTTTGACCCTGTGAAAGCTTTATGGTTGGACATGAAAGCAGTTCATATGGCCTCTCCCAAGACAAAGTCTTAGACAGGTTCTGTCTCCCGTCATTCCATCCCATAATATACCTACTACATCTGGATGCTGAATCCAACTTTAGAAACAATTGGTTGAGACTGTCCACTTATCTCCTGGAGAGGTTCTTCTTCCTGAGAGAGAAGAGAGAGTTTCTTCTTCCTGAAGAACTCCATTTAGAGTGACACAGTAGCAGTAAAATGGTGGCCAGTCACAGCGGAGTTCTGGAGTTCCATCAGATGTGTAAGGGCACCATAACACAGACAGCTCAATAGCATGAGCAAAAAAAAAGTCACTTGGAAGATGAGGGCTGAAATAATGTGTTCTGCCTTTCTCATTGCAGGCCGTCACATCTCAATTATGAACTCTAGAAGTGGGTGTGTGCTAGGGAGCGTGGAGACACAAGGATGGAGGAGATGCCTCCTTTCTCTTGACTGGGGTCACCTGCCACCCCTCCATCTCCTTGAAGAACTTACCTCATAACAGAACACTTCATGCTATGGCAATCTTGCCTAACTAGTACAGACAAAGTGTCCAAGTTCTGGCAGCTTGCCCGGACCTCTTGCTGGTGGACGACAAAGAAGTAGAAGTTTACCAAAAACATGGTTCTCCTTCCCTTCCTTCCCCTCTGCTGTTATACAGAAAGGACATTGCAGATCCTCTTTCATCCTTTCTGTTCTGTTTGTTGTTCTCACACAGTTCTGGAACTTCTGTCAGCCTCGCTCATTCTTGCCACCTTCTGTCATTTCTCCATCCCTCCCAGCTCCTTCATTCTGTATGGACTTACCTTCCCACTGTCTCACTCCTGGTGCACAGGAGTTTTTCCTCCAAGTAGCTCATCCTCCACTACCCTGTTCACACTCCCATATTGCTGTGCTTACCCACCTTCCCCCACACAAGCACATCCCACCTGAACCCTCTGTTTGCCTCCTAATACATGCAGAATCATAGAATCATAACATTCTAGAATTGTTTGAGTTGGAAGGGACCCTAAAATGTCATCTGATCCAACTCCCTTGCAATGAACAGGGGCATCCACAGCTAGATCAGGTTGCTCAGAGCCTTGTCCAGCCCGACCTCAGATGTCTTTAGGAATGAGCCATCCACAACATCTCTGAACAACCTGTTCCACTGACTCACCTTTACTGTAAAAAACTTCTTTCTTATATCCAGACTAAGTCTCCCCTTTCTCAATTTGGAACCATTTCCCCTTGTCCTATCATAACAAACCCTGATAAAGAGTCTGTACCCTTCTTTCTCATAGCCCTCTTTAGGTACTGAAAGGCCACTCTCAGTTCTCCCTGGAGCCTTCTTTTCTCCAGGCTGAACAACCCCTCATAAGGGACAGTTGCTATGCTGTGTAGGGATGGGATCAGGAAAGCCAAGGCACAAATGGAACTGGACTAGGTCCCTCTGGATGGCATCCTGTCCCTCAGGGGTGTTGCCCACACCATGCAGCTTGGAGTCATTTGCAAACTTGCTGAGGGTGCTCTCAATCCCACTACCAACGTCATTGATGAAGACACTAAACAACTTTTGTTCCAGTACAGACCCCTTCTCCTTGTCCATTGTTATCAGATCAGGGCAGGGTATGCCCTCCTGCATTTTCCTTTTCTGATTTATATACTTGTAGAAGCCCTTCTTGTTATTCTGTGCACCCTTTGCCAAGTCCACTTTCAGGCCAGGAGCATCACTATACTCCTCTCAAGTCCTGTGTCTCCACTGCCTGTGCATTTTCTTCTTGTTCTCTAGTTTGACCAGGTTGCAGTGCAGCCATGCCAGCCTCTTGCCTTCCATTCCTGATTTCCTACACCTGGAAATGTAGAGCTCTTGTTCCCTAAGGAAAGTTCACTTAAACATCTGCCAACTCTGTTCCCTCCCTTGTCCTTGAGGGCATTTTCTGAGTTTTGTTGTCTAGTTCCCTGAACAGCTTGTAGCTGTCAGTAGCCACACTCCAGCTATGGGAATCATCCCAGTAAGTTTTAGTGGTGGCAACTATGCCACAGGTTTCTAGAGCTAGGCCTTCAGAAAGAGTGCAGTGTCAGTTTGCTTTTCTCATATTTATTGATATCACAGCTAGCACTCTGCTACATGCTCCAGTTGTCAGGTCTCCCTCTCTTCATGTTCACTGCCAGGCTTGGTCTATCAGGGGGATGATAAATACAGTGCATTTGTTGCTCTGGGAATGAATAAACACATTTAGCTTTAGTGCAGCTCCTCAAGGTTTCTTTTTGCTCTATTTTTGTTTAAGATTTTGTTAAGTCTTGGGGCCGGGCAGCCCTCAGTGCCTTGAGCAAGTCGAATCTGCTTTCACGTATTCTTCCTTTGGGCACCAGAGCCAGAGGTACATTCAGGTCACCATCCAAGCTGGTGCAGATTCATGCTAGAGGAAGCTCACTGCAATGTCAGTATACTTAGAAGCTTTCTAACATCATTAATAATAATCATCATCATTAACTGGGTAATCTTAAATATCTTCCAGGAACAAAAATTACACCCCTGTCTCCCAGGAGAACATAGTCAAAGTGTAGATTCATACCAACAGTGGAAGGAATGCAAATATTCAATAAACCGAGATGGCTCCAGGGCAGGCTTGCAAGATGAACTCTTGACCTTACTTAGCTCAGTAAGGTGACTATGGGCTTGCAGAGGGCTGCAAATTCACCCAAAGAAACTGATCTATAAAAATCTACAGCATCACTCATAGTCATTTAGAAAGACATGATCAATTTTCAGAGTAACCATTGCAGAGATACTAATTTCTTGCTCAGGAAATCTGAACGTGGACAAATGGGTTCTCTCAAATAAATAGCCTACCTTGAAACAATAATAATAGCAATTATGGTAACACTCATTATAACATATAATCCTATAGGACCACTGTATTTAATTTTCTTTTTTTTTTTTTTTAACCAAAAATATATACTGTTTTGGTTGTTTGTTTTTTTTTTTTTTCTGAAAGTACCTTTCAGCATTTGTAGAGATTCCCCTCTATATATCAATCAATACCCATATAGATATTGTAAAAGCTGTAAAATTTGGACTATTTTGCACCTTTAGGGATGAAGAAGTAGAAACAGAGCTCTATTGCTAACCCGCCATGTTTAAAATGAAAGAAGACTTTTTAAAAAATAACTGAGGAAACAAACCAGGTTTAATTAATTTTTAGGATGTCTGATTCAATATTTTTGCATACTTTGAGGTTGTGAGACTGAAACTCCTTCCTGTTTACCGGCAGGCCCATGGTGAGAAGTGAGTCTGGCAGCTGACATGGACAAACAGTTAATTCAGTTTTTGTATGTGAAAGTGGAGGAGTCAAGGCAAGAGGAACTTGAGTCTGTTCTGCAACCGTACTTAATATAAAAACCTCAGATGCTTCTGCATATGAAGCAATATAATAAATAACCCTAGATTGAGGAATCACCTGCTTACAATGAAAACCATGACTATCCCATCACCTTCGGGGTAAGGTGTGGAAGAACTAACACTGAGGGCAGATCACACTCCTTGGTGCCTCATGGGAGCATGCATCATGATTTGTTACTACTGGAGATAATACTCATGAAGGATTTTGTTTATTTTAGAAACCAACTTCAATACAAATCATGCAAATGCATACATATATTAAAAGGAACTCTTACTGTTAAAATTCTCAGATAAAGAATCCCGTACATTCCTGTTTCTCGCCATTGCCTATATCCAAGATGCCTCAGATGGCTAGCTCTGATGTAAATATGAGTGTGTGCCCAGGGCCTGGTAAGACAATCCCACCCCTGCCTTGGATAACTGTCCTCTGGGGGAGGAAGTCCCACAGTGTCTGTCTGACTGGAGGAACCTCAGTCCTATCCAATGTGCACACAGAAGAGCCCCATTTCACAGAATCACAGAATCACAGAATCACAGAATCACAGAATTATAGGGGTTGGAAGGGACCTCTAGAGATCATCGAGTCCAACCCCCCTGCCAAAGCAGGCTCCCTACACCACGTCGCACAGGTAGGCGTCCAGGCGGGTCTTGAATATCTCCAGAGAAGGAGACTCCACCACCTCCCTGGGCAGCCTGTTCCAGTGCTCCGTCACCCTCACCGTAAAGAAGTACTTGAAACCCACCACCCATTAAGAGCTGGACAAGGATTAGCTCTGATCCTTGTTGCTGAAGTGGTTGATGGTGTTCATCCAGTGTGCCTCCCATGGAAAATCTCAGGAACAGTCTTGCTGATACTTCAATTCTGTTCAGCTTTAGTGAGAAGAATGGACTAGATCCACCCCTGTTATTTCTGTGAGCTTTAGACGTGTTTTATGAAGGATATTATTTATCCTTGGAGCGGCATTCAAATCTGCATTTCATCTGCAACAACCCCCTCATTAGCCCCTCCCCCTGGTTCAAACAAGAAGGTGTGAACATCCGATGCAAGAGAGGGAGAGAGCCTTGTCCTTCCCACTACAGGAAATGCTGCAGTTTGCAGGCTCAGGTATTGCGCTGTGAGGTGTACAAAACACAGATTTAGCATTTCTCAAAGAAAAAAAAAAACAAACAACAAACCTGAACCCATCTGTCTGAGTGCTTTATCTATGAAACTGTCATGCAAAAGTGCATGCTGATGACATTTCTATTCTCTCTTCCTCTACCAACACCGCAAATGCAGGGAATGACACTTCTCTCCCACGTACCCCCCAGTGTTTTTAAACAAAACCTACACATGCCTAGGTGAGGAGACTTCAGAGCTGAGGAAAAGGCATACATACATGTGTGTCTAGGACTTGCTTTCTATATAATAAGAAAAAGAGAAGGGTTCAGGTCTGTGTTGTGTGTTACCATCTATATTGTTGGAAGTGTCTTCTTCCTTAGGCTGCAGCTTTCAGGTGAGGCGAATACATTTTAGGGTCCTGATTTCTACCCAGACCTGCAATCAGTCCCAAGTGCCACCTCATCCTCAGCGTGGGAGTGCCCTAGTGATGGTGAGTGTTCCTAGAGGAACTGGCCCTTACTAGCTTCCAGGCCAATGGTTTTATGTAATGCATACTCAGAAATGCCTTTCACCTGAACAGGTGCATCCAGCCAAGGGAACAGGGCTCAAGGAGCAGAAGGTTTTTATGTACAGATCTAACTTCTGGTGTTCCAGTATGCCCAGCTTTCACCTGGAGACCCTGTGTGCATAGAAGTATCTCAAATATGCATATATGCACCAAATTCATGCCCAGACTGCAATGGACAGTGCTCTCTAAAGAACAGCATTTTCTGGTTTTCTGTCTTTTGTTTTTTTTGTCTCGCTCTGGTGGGTGGCACAGCACAAGTCATGCTGAGAGTATTGCTCTGAGCTTCTTCTAAACAGAGAGTTCTCTGCTTAAGCCATCACTTAGTCATTTCTACACCTCATCACAAAAGCTTCACGCAACAGCAAAACGTACTTTGTTGTAGTTATGCAGAAGATGCTGTAAATTCTCTCTTCCATGGAAGTGACCAGAGACATCTTCTCTAACCACCTGCATATTCTTAGTGTGAAACAGAAATCAGGTGTAGAACATGGCATTAGTTATCAAATTGCAGGGGTGGGTAGGATGGATTTTTTTGCTTTACTTGAAAAAGTGAAGACAGTGAGGAAGGAGTTAATCGTTACAAAATACGGAGGTCATTTCCTGAGCCCTGTGGTTGGATGAATGCAAACTTTCAACTATTTCTAATTCTTCTCTGACATTTAAGAGAGCTTTCAATGTGCACTGTACATCTCAGATCAGGTAAGGACTACAGCTTTTCATTTCTTGATTGTTTTTGTGTTTGTTTGTTTGTTTCAGAATTGATTTTTAGTGGAGTTAAACTCAGCCAAGGCTGATTTTCGCACCCTCCTATTATTTACATCCAAAGGGAGAACAAAGTTCCTTGCATCTAAGAAGTGTATGTGTGTCTTTGTCTGAGATGACTATGAGCATTAGTAATAAAGTAAATACTGCGTAGGTTAATACGAGAGCAACAACAAGTTAGGCTGCTATTTGTCAGAATTCAGAATGATTACAGCAAATACTGCAGTAAAAGAGAAAGAAGACTCTTACCGCCAGTTTTCAGGAGTTCTCTCTGCAAATGTGAACAAAATAAGGGGTTATCAGGTGTATAGTTTGCTTTAGCACAGAAGGCAGTAAAAATCTTAACATTTCTTCAGTGCTTTTTTAGAAGGGGGAAGAGTGAGCTGCTACATGCTGATAGAAAAAAACAAAGATCAGTTTGGACTAGTTTGATTTGTAAAACTTTATCTGATAACTATCTTTAGCTAATGCAGAGTCACATATTACAGTCATCCCGAGACTGTTCCTGAGGTTTACAGCAACTGAACATACACACAGAAGTGACAGTGGAAGCATATCATAAGAAGATGTAGCTTTATCAGAGTCTTCTGATGCACAAAAACTATGCTCAGACAGAGTGGCACCAGAAGGAAGTCTGGTAACAGAGAGCACTCTTGCATACTGCATTTGCTGTCTCTTAATAGATGGGAAGATATTATTTGTGTGAAGGTGTTTGGTTTTTTTTTTTAATAGTTTGGACACAAACATTAAATAGCCCATGCAAGGCAATTATTGTAAACGAGTGCTGTCACTGGGTCGCTGCAGAAGGTGACATGCTGAGAGGATCGGAGTTAGGTAATATACTGGAGATTCAGTTCTTTGGCATTTACATTTTTAAAACAATTCTTTTTGCTTGTAATTAGTTTTAATGCTCGGACATCAGCTCCTTGACTGTACTCAGTGTCTGGTACAAGCAGTTTTTGGATTTTATGCATAATGGCTGGGAGAATCCAACCGCTATAGCTTCTGAAAGTATTTGTTTGCTTGAGAAACATAAGTTCCATCAAATTTTGGACTTAATTCCTAAATCATCAGCACCCTTCAATCTCTGTAATGAAATTTACCCTTAACATATTCTGTGAAACATTTTGTCACTGAACTTGATTGAACCCAACCCCAGGTGACACCCATATTTGCGTCCTGGTTTTCCCAGCACACACACGATCCAATCAGGAATCCAAGTTCTTCCATTGCAAACAGTTGTAGGTTATTTTTGACATGGATAGGAGGATGTCATCATGCTGCTAGGGAAGAGGCTACAGCATGGGGAGAAGCATTTCTGTCAGCTTAGTTGTATCTGAGTATCACTGCTAAGCGGTTTGAGGTTCCTTACAGTTGTGCACGACCTTAGCTGGTAAATACTTGTAATCTGTGATCTATACTGAAACAGCTCACTACTAATACTGCACACTGCTAGATGAAAGCTGGCTAAGGGATGCCTACCACATTTCACAGTTACTGTGTAGGCACGGCTTGAATGAAAATACACAGCAGCTTTGTGGGAGGATAACGAACTGAACACAGGAGTTGCCTGTCACCAGACAGCAGCTTACCTGCTGCTTCTGCCTCCGGATTTTAGCATCTCTTCAGGTACATTTACTGAAAATGTTTTATTCCCCTTTCGCACTGTGGGTTTGAGTTCCACTCTGATGCATCTGCCTGTGCAGATAATTCTGCTCTCACTAATGGCTGTGTAAGTGCAGAAAATAGGGGGGCAGCTTAGTTGTTTTTAAATGTTTGCTCTCAGCATTCTCTTTGAGCTTCAGCATCTTTTGCAAGGGAATGGAACGTACTCCTCAGCTGTCTATCAGAAGCAGGCATACATTGCATGTAGTGCCACAACAGGATGGAAGATAAACAGCATAAGTTTACCTATGTATGGTAAATGTGGTCACCTTCATTGTCTGCAGGCTTCTCATTAGGTGACTGGAGGACAGAAACCGAGCATGCCACAACCTAGCCTCAAGAGGTTACGTGGTGGACTTTCTGTCCTGCTTGAAAGTGAAGAGACACCAGGATCATTTCTCAAGGTGTTTAAGCGATGCAGTGGTGTTTTGCACATCTGCTGTAGCCTTATGATTCTGTTTCATATTTACATAGTTTTCACATTATAACTGGCTTTTAAAGAAGTCCAAGGTGCTTTACTATTGACAACTAATGTTTACAAAGCCTCCAAATGGACAAATGGCATTTTTGATATCAGACACATTTTCTGACACTATTCCTACTTTTTCAGAGTACTTAATAATCCTCAAAATTGATCATTTCCCTGGAAAAATAAAAATAAAAAGAGTTTATAGAAATAGGACACACTTGATTTGTACCTCAAAATTTTCCAGATAAAATTAGTTCATTTTATAAGTAAATACTGTTGGGACTATGCTTTGGTCTCATTTTCTCTTCCAGACAGATCTTTATATTATGATTGAAATTGGAAAGAAAAGTTGGTGTTCTGCTTGAGATTACTATTTACATACAAAAAAACTGAGAGGGACTTTTAAATGAACCACTGGGGTCATGATTGTTAGATAAATTTAGAACAAGTAGTCACAGAACCATAGAATCATAGAATCACAGAATCATAGAATCATAGAATGGCTTGGGTTGGAAGGGACCTCGAGGATCATGAAGCTCCAGCCCCCCTGCTGCAGACAGGGCCACCAAACTCCACATTTAATACTAGACCAGGCTGCTTAGGATAGTATAATCCATTTTTTTTTTTTTTTGTCTACTTTTAGTTGCTAATCATTGAGAAATATATCACAGGCTTAACATGTGGAATTTGGTAATGTCAATTTGATCTGGTCGCTCTTCATACATTTTTCATAAGAGGCCTTCAGTTCTGACTGAAATTTTCCATTGCTATTCTTATTTCTCAGTGTTGCACTGAAATACATGTACGTTGAGTGTCTAACTAAGGCCAAGAACACAGTGAGTGAGAGAGAGAGCTTGTATATGCTTCATGTAGTAGCTCATCTTTTAAAATGAATACTAGCCATCACTGAGAACAAAGGAGAGATTTTCTCAGAATGACACTGATGAGGAACCAAGAGTTCTCCAGGCTGGTGCAAACATCTCTAAGCTTTTTTTCTTAAGGAATGGTATGTTTTTGTCATATTTGTACACCACTGCATGAAGAATTCATGCTCAACAAGTGGTGAATTAAAGTAATTTTACCATCAGGTCCTTGCTTTTGTAGTTCCTTGTTAGGTCTTGAAATAACAAGAGATGGTATGCACCAATATGGTCATGATGAAGCAGCTAGGTGTACTTGATTCACATCACACCTCACTCAATTGCAAAAGAAAATATGAAGTTACCAAAACGCTTGTGCCCTTTTATCTTCCCTTCTTCAGATGTTCATATTGTGTATCTTTAGCAATCAAGCACTGGTACCTAGACAGCTAATGAACTGTGTTTTACAGGAGGCAGTGCCATTACTGCATGCCAATAATTGGCATCTTTAAGCATTTTTTAGTAGCAGTTGATTTTTAAAAGGTTTTCCTTTGGTCCTTTCTACAGCTCTTACTCAGAGAGGAAATTTGATCTACGATAGAATGGAAACATCAGCAGCGACCATGGCGAGGGAAATTCCTTAGGGAGCTGCCTGTAAGTCTGATCAACACTTAAGATGAAAAGCGTTGCGTATTCTTTGACAGGATGTTACATGCAGAGTTTAGCTATATAAGGCAATTTCTGAGGCAATAAGGGAATATGCAGGAACACAACTTTCTGCCGTGAACAGGTGAGTAAGCACAAAGAAAGGAATTACCTTGTAAAGCTTGTTTTGTTGGTTTTTTTTTTCACCATATGTTCTCAAAGATATGATTAGTTGCTGAGATTCTCTAAACTGTGCACAAGTGAAATCCTGTTATTCCAGAATCTTGGGTACACTAAGAGGACCCCATTTCTGTGCTACAGTGATTCAGCAACTGAAGGTTGGGGAAAAAGGAGCCTTTTGTGTTTTTATTACTTTTCCTTGTGACTGTTGGCTGTGTGGGGAGCAAAGGGAAGTATTGGGGAAAGAGGTAGGATAGATCGTGGCAAACAGGAATGGAAATGCTGAGGGAAAGGCAAAAAAATACAGGAGGGAAGCTAACGATCCAGAATTGAGGGAGATAACGACGAATATGTCAGGACAGCAGCTAATGGGGAGAAGGAAATACTTTGGGTTACATGTTAAATGCAAGTACACTGTAGAGGACAGCAAGATATGATCCTCTCATATATACTCTGGAGGGGAAAAAAAAATAAAATAAGATAAAATAAAATAAAATAAATAACGAAATATCCATGCCTCAGAAATCTAAATCTCCAAGGCAAAGCAGGTTTGCCTGCACCCTCTTGTGGTCTAGACAGAAATGACATTTTCACTCGACATCTTCAGTAAATAGTACCATTTGCTGGAACCAGGCAAACGTTGTTCCTCAGCCAATCTAACACAGCTGTAACAACTGTTCCCAGCCTCTGAAACATCTAAGCTCTTTTTTTTTTTTTTTGGTATGATTTTTCGTCTATGATAACTCCTGAAGTTGAGAGAGTATTAATTTGTGTGAATCAAGATTGTGACATAGAAGCATAAAATATCCCGAAGAACACTCCCTGAACTCCAGCACTGGGGGCCGTGCCCACAGCCCTGTGCATCCCGTTCCATGCCCACCGCCCTGTGGTGCAGCCCCTTTCCCTGCCCCCCAGCTGCCCCTCCCCTGACAGCTCCATGCCGTTCCCTCGGGCCCTGTCACTGTCACACAGAGCAGAGCTCAGCGCTGCCCCTCCGCTCTCTATGAGGAGCTGCAGCCGCCATCAGGCCTCCCCTCAGCTCTGCTCTGGGCTGAGCACACCGAGGGGACTCAGCCACTCCTCATATATCTTGCAGTCCGGACCCTTCACCATCTTCATAGCTCTCCTTTTGAGTCCCCAGACTTGAACCCAGTGCTCAGCGCAGTGGGAGCAGGACATTCCCACCCCTTGCCTGGTGTCATTGCTGGACCTGATGCAGCATGCAGAACGATTGGCCCTTTGGGCTGCCGGCACACACTGCTACTGTCAGTCTGCCATCAGTCAGAACCCCCTGACCCTTTTCAGCCACTCAACCCCCCAGTCTGTACATATAGTCAGGGTTATCCGGTCCCAGGTGCAGACTGGCACTTGCTCTTGTTAAAGTTCGAGAGGTTGGTGATGGCTCAGCCCTGTAATAAGTTTGTAACCACACAAGGAAGTGAATTTCATGGCTTGAGCCCAAGTTTTGACAGAGTTTAATTTACTAATATTGACTTAGATTCAGTGTAATAACAACTTCTTTGTGTATACGGAAGATGGTACAGCACTCAATCATAAAAGTATAGATAGAACAGAAGACTTCATCACACAAAAAGATCAGTCACTCATTTAGAGGGAAACTATAGCATGTAAAAGCCCTTATGTGCTTGCTGCTGAAGGACACGTGCTCACAGGAGGTAGGACTGCAGGAAAAAATGGGTGTAACCTTGTGATTTTGATGCTTGAGTGATGTCCTGGGAAATCAGATTCTGTCACTGATTCTGCTTGAAAGTCTTGGGTGATGCAGAGAGTAAAAGGATGCACAAAAATACCTGAAATCAAGCTGAGATGGAACTTTATTCCTTCAGCACAAGTGGAGACAGTTCTCACACAGTCACTAACTATAGTCCCTATTAGTCACTTCTCATAAAATATAGCAGTACTTGGGATATTTAAGGGCAAGTACAGAGCAGATATCCATTTGCAGTTACAGGGCAATTGGGTTTTGACAGGACTGAGAGCTGGTCTACTGCCAGGGAGGAGCATGCTTCAAGTATATAATGAAGACTGTGTTTTCTTACAAATACAAGTGCTTTCCTTTCAAGTACATGTAATTCCTCTTCTAGGGCACTCTCCTAGGATAAAGACTCTACACGTTCAGTGCTCTCTTTGTAAAGTACTGAAAACCTTGACCGTTTCCTTCCTTGAAAGTATACTTAAACTACCACAATTAGGGATGATTTGCACTTGTCCAGTTGAAATTACAACCTTGATGAAAGAGAAAGCAGTAGTCGTTGGACAAAAGAGGAGCAGATGTCTGAAATCTAGCTCAGCTAGAAGACAAAATAGCTGATCTCTAATTTTGTTTGCAAAGATACTGTTTCACATTCAGAAGTTACTGGCTAATCCCAGTCTAAAGAGTAGAGATCTGACTATGGCCAGTCCCTCATGGATAAGTTACCCTGTGTTTAGACTAGAGAATCCTGTATCCTTCTTCACGGTGCTTTCGTCTTTCCCTATGCAGTCATGTCAATATATTTTTTCTTGTGCATCTTTGACATGAAATACAGGCGGTATGCAGCCATTTCATGGTTAAAACAATCTCTTGCTCAGATAACAATTTCCATGGTGAGACGTGGTAGGCAACGTGGGGCTCTATTTCCTGACCATAACCGCTAGTTTGTCATTTAGAAAGTGAAGGAAGTGTTTCTTTTCTGTCAGTCATCTTAAAAGACCATAACAAATAATATTGATTTCCCAGAAATAAAAGGAAACAGATAATCTTTTCAAAAAAGCATTCACCAACAGATTGAAAGCTTAGGTGTTCAAGTAATTTTCCTGAGGAAGAGAGTATTCTGGGAAACTCACTAAGATTTTTTTTTCCCAAGTTTTCATGTAGTCTATTCTGTGTGAACTACATCAGTCTGAGTGCTGAGTTCATACTGTTCTTTATCCTCTTATTATTCCAGATCCCATTCTGAGACAAGTAAGACACAGAATCAAAGAATCACATAATGTCAGGGATTAGAAGGGACCTCGAAAGATCATCTAGACCAATCCCCCTGCCTTAGCAGGAACACCTAGATAAGGTCACACAGGAATGTGTGTAGGTGAGTCTTGAATGTCTCTAGAGAAGACCCCACAACCTCTCTGGGCAGCCTGTTCCAGTGTTCTGTTACCCTTACTACGAAGAAGTTTCTTCTCACGCTGGATTTTCATTGGTACCTTACTCTTTGTGATTCTCATCTCATAGAGCATGACATCTTTCTTTTTATCATATCTGCCTTCAAGGAGTTAAGCTTTCAGAAGAAGCCACCAATTCAGAGTTCCTCATTTTCTAATGTGTATTCAGAGACACCTGGGTCTGACTTGAAGAAATATTGAACACTCACAGATCCAGATATAGTCTACAGAAATGTCAGATGCTCAGAGAATTGAGGACTTAGGCAACTCTTGTTCTCCATTGCTTACTTTTCTGTTTGCAATACAGAGTCAAATAATATTTGTAATAGAGAAAGGCTGAAGAAAAAGTCTTTGCAGTTCTTTTTGAAGCACTTTGCATCAACATTGCAGGCTATGGAAATACCCACAAATAAATTATTTATTTGGCATTCAGAACAAGAGGTTGAACTTACCATAGGGCCTAGTTGTCAATCGTCGAATAGGGAGAACAGACTGAAGCTTTCTGGTGGTTTACTTTGCTTTTGGAATATTGCTGGGAGGGCACTCATTCCAACACAAATCTAGTTGAAACAGGCAGGCTTAAAGGTGTCCATTTTGCACCCAGCTGAATTGTTAAGTTTCTTGGCACCAGAGCTGATTGCCTCTTTTCAGCCTGTTGTTTTCCAGCTTGTCCCTACTTGGATCATTAGACTACAAAGCAAAGAGGGGAATGGGCTGACAAGATTAGGCTCCCAGATTCTTCAGTAGTTTATCCATCCATCTGTAGTAACCTGCCTGAGCTATATGAGCATTTCTTGACAACAAAGGAAAAGACGTGTTCATTGGAGATACCTTCTCCTCCCCTCATTTTCAGGTCACTGCAGAGCTGATGATTTCAATTATTCAGTATTTACAAAATCAATGCAATGATCAGTGCTGCTGTGGTCACTTGAAATACAACGTCAGTAAAAAAGTTTGCAAGTTTTTCACAGCTGCAGCTAGGTTGGCTGTTAATATAAGGGTGTGACATTGTATTAAACTGGACCAAGATTAAGCTCTTCAGTTAAGCTAAGCTCTTCTTTATACCTGCTTGGAATGTCTCTTTACGAGCCTAAGTTGTAGATGACATCAGTTGCCTTTTCTTGGGCCACTGATGCCATCACTCCATTACTGAAGGCCACCTAGTTGGTCAGACACAATCTGCCCTTGGTAAAACATGCTGGCTGTCTCAGATCACCTTCTTGGCTCAGATTTGCCTTATAATAGCTTCCAGCTGAATTACCAAAATGTAGTCTTAATATTAACACTGAAAAAGAAAGGCTGTAGAAACCTAAATCCTCTGTTGTTTTCATTGCAAGCGCTAAAACTGAGACTGAGATCTTGCTTAGCTTAGAAGGAAGGTCTGAAGTGATCCACGGTTGTCGAGGGGGAAGATTCCTTCTCAAGCTGTATCATTCTGAGAACCTAACGTGCTATAAATAGTCAAAGCACTTGCTGAGGACTTACCAGAGTAAATCCTAGTGAATCCGACAGCTAGAAGAAAGTACCTTCTAATGTACCTTTTAATCCTGTTGATGCTGAGAGTACTCTCTACAAACTAAAGATGTTTACCTAATGTAATTGGAACCAAATATTTTTGCAAAGATTAGCCACCATGCTATAGTTATTTTTCTACAACTAGTCTTTACTCCTGAAGTTGAATTTGTTCCAGTTTGAGTTATAGTGTAAATAGTTGATAATGAAAAAGTGTAGCATTTTACTTAGTGTTTAAATAGAGATGTCCCAATTTATATGTTCTATATGAAGTGACAAAGAAAATCTTACTGTTTCGTGGGTGATATAGATCCAAATGTTACCTTTCTGAAGATGAAAATATATTCATATTTCACACATCCCAGTTGAGAGAGTATGAGGAATTCCCTGTTTGAGGAATGTGGTTAGTACTCTATTTTCTGTTTTTGATCTTTCAAACTTTTGTTCTGAAATAAGACTGTTGCAAATATTTTGCTCCAGGGGAAAGTTGGATTGCAATATGTTGTTGTGGCTGGATCTCCTTGAAATCTCCAGCAAAGCATTGAAAGTTGCAGCTTTCTCAAGGACCGAGATGTTTCCTCTCATCTAACTTGCTTGCCATTAGGAGTTTCATTTCAAAATGCTTGATTGTGAACTGACAGGGTATGGGATATATTAGCTGGGGCCATGTAGGTTTGAATATGTAATATTATCATATTACATAATAATATAATAATATAATATAATAATATAATATATATTATATAATATATAATAATATAATAAACTATATATAATAATATAATAATATAATATTATGTAATATCTGCTCTATATTACGTATAGAGCAGAGTGAAAAGCAACTCTTTTGATTTAATGAAAGAAGGAAAGAAAATAAAGGGAAGAAAAGAAGGAAGGAAGGAAGAAAGGGAGAAAGGAAGAAAGAAAGAAAAAGGAAGAAAGGAAGAAAGGAAAAAAGGAAGATCTGTAAAAGTTATCATTTCGTTTACAGCTAGAATACAAACAGCAGTGGCATGGAGTTGGCACATGATATGACCTAAAAATAGGAGCCGAGTATGAACACGTGTTCAGCCTAAAAAGTAGTCGGTCTTGTGATTAGTGTGACCATTTCAAAATGTTTCCTGTTGTGATTGAATAACCTTTAAAAAGAAAGGATGGCTTTTATCTGAAGAATTTCTAGGTGTCTTCTCTTAGTCTTGGCAAAAAAATAGTAAATAAATAAATAAATAAAGGTTTTCTTCTATGTTAAATCATCAAGACAAAACTAGATCACAAACCATGCTTTTTGCATAGTAGGGTTTATAGCACTATATAACAGAATGCTCTAAAGCCTATCAGTCTGTATGCAAATGACTTCAGTATGTACCTTATAGAATGCCCTAGAGGTAGGTAACATCTGAAGAGATGTTGTGGGAGCGGTGAGTAGTTCTGAACTGAGGAAACCGCTTGTTAAATTCAGTTTTTGTGTTTGCTTCTTTTTGATCTTTTTTTTAAAGAGATTCAGAGAATTGAAAGAGGAACCTGCACTGAGCAGCACGTCCTAACTTGTAACAAATTTTCCCCACATCATGTGATGAAAAATATTTTATCACTGCGCTCTTATCGTCACTATCTGCGATGTTTAAGCACTACGGCTTTTCTCACCTCCATGTCTGATTCTAGAGGGGGCTGCACTAATTTACTTTATACTTTGTAGGCTCTTTTAGGTGTACATCATTCACAAACTGTACTAAAGAAGGAAATCAATTTGTTTCAAAGCTTAAAACTCTGCTTTGCATTTCTTCCTCTCTGTTTGTGTCTTTATGACTGTGAGGCATAGCAAGAGACTGAAACATACACAGGAAAACAATAGGGAGACTAAAACATCTCTCCTGAAATCTACGTTGCATTTATATTTTTGAGATGAGAACTTTACTGAGATATTTAAAATAAAAGGGACCTGGATCTGTTTCCTTTAGGCCATGAATGACTTTCAGAACAGTGGCTTTTTCCATCATTTGGCTGCCAAACGGCAGTAAAAGCCCTGCGGGTGGTGATGCTTAATGACTAGCACAGGCATCAATGACTCCATCTCATACACCCCACCAGGTCTCTCCACCACGTGCCTGGTGCCATGTGAATAAACCCTGTCCTGTTACTGAGTAATTTCAGTGGGGCTGGGCTGTTCTGTGGGAAAACGCAGTGATGGTCCTGCTTCTCTTAACATGGATCCCAAAACAGAGACGGGAACAAAGTTGTAAGAAAAATTAAACAACCTCCACTTTTTTCAGGAGAAGCAGAAAAGTTGTTGGTGCTGGTATTCTCAAAGGCAACTGCAGTGGGCAGGAGGGCAGGCTATACTGTAAGAGCAGAATGAATCCTCAGTGTTTCAGAAGAGAAGACTGCTGAGAGGGTTGGGGTTAGGTATCAGCCTCTATCGAAGCCCCAACAAGGGATCTTCCAGGGGCAGTTCTCCTTTGAGACCTATGCCTCTACAGCAGAGGCACAACAGAAAAAGAGAACCAAAACCTTTTGATAGGGAAGTCCTCACGAGAGTTCAGGTTTCAAGCTTAGAGTTTTCTTCTAACAAGTCTCATTTCTAATCAGTTATTTCCATGTATTCGGCCTTTCTTTGGGGACAGCAAGCTGTGCTTTTGCACTGTAGCAATACTGATAAATCAGTCAGCTCCAGTGAGAGCTTTTGGTCACTGGAACTCTCTGCACCAGTAGCTGATAGCAATGCTGCCTGGTGCAGGTTTGGGTTGTGTCAGGTCCCTCCTCCCCATTGGTTCCCTGGTGTGTTGCAGTGGCAAGCTCAGGCATGGAATGTTGTGAGTAGGCGCCATCATACCATGGAGAAAGCCTGTCAGCGTGGCACAGGCTGGCACTGGCAAGGTGACCTCCACAGCAGAGGATGGCCCTGACACTCAGAGGAAGAGCCTGATCCCTGCTGATGAGCAGGTCCAAGACAATGGGAGAAACCTGGGTCACCAGATGCTGCTCCTCCATTTTGGAGTTCCTCTTTTACAGGTGTCTGCATACAAGGATTACATCTCAGCACATTTGCCCAGCCGATTCAGTGAAAACTGAGAGGTTTTGTCATTTCTGTATTTTTTGTTCTCTCAGCCTTCTTTTTATCCTAGGCATGTTGCTGTCATATTCACCATTCTCATGATGTGACTGATGGTGCAGTACTGACATTATATTCTTCTTATTTAGGTATTTAACTCTTCGAACGTCCGTGTAGCATGTTGATGCAGCTGAATTGCTTATTGGATGTGACACACAGCTTCCTGCAGTACAATCATAGTAATCCTTTAGCAGACCAGCCTATTCTGGCAGTGCCATGTCAGTGTTTGTCCTGGCCATACAGTTTTTAGAGGTTATGTCATCTGATAGCTAAATGATGTCAGATTCTCAGCCATAAAACAGAGCAATCACTCCCATCATCTTTACATTCTTTGATTATCTGTAGAAACATCTCCTGGGGGTTAGAAGGCCTTACAGAGGGATCTGGACAGGCTGGATCACTGTGCTAAGGGCAATGCAGTGAGGTTCAACAAGACCAAGTACCAGGCCCTGCACTTTGGTCTCAGCAACCCCAGGTAGTGCTACAGGTTTGGGGCAGAGTGATTGGAAGATTGTATGGATGAAAAGAACCTGGATGTTGGCTGACTCTCAGCTGAACATGAGCCAGCAGTGTGCCCAGATGGACAAGAAGACTAATGGCAACCTGGCTTGTATCAGAAATAGAGCTGTCAGCAGGAGCAGGGAAGTGATCATCTCTCTGTACTCAGCTATGGTGAGGCTGCACCTCAAATGCTGTGTTCAGTTTTGGGATCCTCGCTACAAGAAAGACATCAAGGCCCTGGAGTGTGTCCAGAGAAGGGCAATGAATCTCACAAGAGGTCTGGAGCGTAAGTTTTATGGGGAATGACTGAGGGAACTGGGATTGCTCAGTCTGGAGAAGAGGAAGCTAAGGGGAGACGTTATCACTGTCTACAATGACCTGAAAAGTGGTTTTGGTGAGGTGGGAATCAGCCTCTTCTCCCAGCAAAGAGTGACAGGACAAGAAGGAATGGACTCAAGTTGAGCCAAGGGAGATTCAGGTTGAATATTAGGAAAAATTTCTTCTCTGAAAGAGTGGTGAGGCTCAGTACAGTGCTGCTCATGGAGATGGCTGATTCACCATCCCTGGAGGCCTTCAAGAAACATTTAAATGTTGTACTAAGGGACATGGTTTAGTGGAGAAATACTGGTAGTAGGTGGAGGGTTGGACTGGATGATCTTGGGAGATCTTTTCCAACCTTGGTCATCTTATGATTCTATGGTAAATATCTTGGGTTTATTCTGACTGTTATACGTGATCTACTTCAAACACTACAGAAGCTGTTTGTCCAGTTCCTTCCTGGATGTTATTAATATCTTTTCCTGTCCTTTAAGAATATAGAGGATTTAATCACATTCCCACCCCCAATGTGTGTGTCACCCTGAACCATATACTTTTCTGTGCCAAATGGCTTTCTTTAGTCTTCAGTTTAAAAACTGTAACCTTAACTTTTAACAATGGAAACCTTGATTGTTTTGGGTTAGCTTGAGCTGTTTTTCCTGTATAGGCTCCAACTGTGCCAAACCTTTCCTTTATTCTTAGTATATTTGTATCATTTTCCTATGCATCGATTTCCAGTCATACATTGGCTCTCCACAAATTCAGTAATATTTTAAAGAATGTCACATGGAGGTCTCTAGGCGTACTTATAACTCACATTTTGCTTCCCAAGAGCTATTTCCTACTGCTCTGTTGATATTATTGATTAAATGGATCATAATCATGCTAGCTTTCGAAACACTTTGGAGTTTGTTTTTAGATATACCATGAATTTCAGTATCTTAATCTTCTACACACAGTATTCACACAAAATGAAGTAAATGTCTATAAAGTACATGATCATCAGCCCATGATATGATCTGCAGGAGCTTTTTCTCCAGTTTGCTGTTCCTTTTTCCTGTAAATGCCTGTTCTCCTCAGAAAGTCAGAGACTTGCATGTCTGCATGGCACTACTACTTTATGATGTGCTTGTGCTCTTCTTCAGCATATTTATTTTTTGGCCAGATTATTACCTTCATTTTATTGTATCAGTAGGTTTCAGCATGTCAGGAGTTTATTTTCCCCTTCATTTTCATCTCTTCGGGTGAAGAGCGTTAGTTATGCCATTTTCAAGTTCCTCTCTGTTCTCTATATTTGTCCTTGTCACTGCATTTCTCAAGGTATACTTTTTTCACACTGAAGTCTCATCTTACACAGAAATACACTTTAAGACTGGCTGATCCCTGGACCCCAGTTTTTTATCTACAGTGTTTTAGTCCTAGTGAAACTCAAGCTTCGAAGCTTCGAATTTTATCTGACAAAGTTTTTCATTGGGACTCGGAGTTCCTATGCTGCAGGATTGCTTTCCTTTCATATCATATCTGAAATTAGCCCTATCAAGTCAGCTAAATCTCAGGATCATAAAAATAACTGTGAAGACACTATTTTTTAGTACACACATCAATAAATAACAGCCTCTAAAACAGGAAATAATCTTTTTTTTTTTTTTTTTTTCTTCTTAATATCACAAAACTCTCTTAATGCTTCATACTGCAATGATCCAGGTATCTCAGGGCATTTTGCTAGTGGTAATGGGGAGCTCAAGTTCAAGTAAAGCCAACAAGTTGTTGCTATGTGTTGCCTATAGAGGAGAACACACACTAGACACCCCTTCCCCACCCCCAAATTTTCATTAAATTATATACCAGCACACTTCTTGATTAAAATTAGGCTACTTTATAGTTTTAATGAAGGAAGTGTATGTTAGACAGGCGTGCGATCAACTTTTTACCTTATTTAAGTTACCTAAGCGCAGTGAAAATTTGCAAGAGAGACAAAAATCTAACTAGCACACTTGCAACTGATAATATTTCAACTTTGACCCACTGTGTCACCTGCATTCGATGGCTTTCAGAAGAATGAAATGGTAGCAGATGTGGTTTCAGAGTGCTATTCTTGTTGCATCTCTGTGTATTAGTGTGGCTGCACAAGTAGTTACTATGAAACCGAATAAGCACAGGAGCTTTTGTTAGCAATCACAGAATCGTAGAATCGTAGAATTGCAGAATCATAGAATGGCTTGGGTTGGAAGAGAACTTAAGGATCATCTAGTTCCAGCCTGTTGAACTGGAGATTATGACATAGGAAAGAAAAAACAACAAAACAAAACCAAAAGCGTTTCTTGTGTATCACCAGTCATACTTCTGACTGGTATCAAATTGAGGGGTCAGGAAAAAAATGGTAAATTAGGAAGGACAAATAAAAGGTCAAAAAAAGGTCTCTTATTTTGCATCTCTTCTTCTGTGCATGCATGTAACGCTGCTTTTAAAACCAGGTCATGCATGCTAAATGCTCATGTAGTTATTCCTGAGATTTCACTAACAAGTTTGTTTGCAATTTCTGCACAAAATGTCTTACACATGTGCTAGGATTACACTATATTCTATTCCAAACAGTATGTCCCAAAAATCATGTCAAATTATCCTTTCAGCTACACCTGTATAATATAATGGTGGACTGAGCTGTTTATGGACTGCAGCATATATTAAATCAATCAACAACTAAAGATTTTCATATCCTTAATGCAACTGGAAGAGAAAGCTGTGTTTTGTTTTTTTTTTCTTTTTTTTTCTTCTTCATTTTTTTTTACCATGTGCTTTCTTTTTAATCTCTGAAGATAATCTTCAAAAACACACGTACAGCTCTACCTCAGTTCCTTTGGACTGAGCAGGAGAGGAAACTTTCAAAAAGAATTTCACAGAAGAGAGAAATGAAAAGATAGAAAAGATATAGTTGAAGCAGAATATATATACTTGGGCTGCTCTGAAAGTAATGCCTCCGATTTCATGACATTGACCCATAATGTTAGAGGAAGATATTAGTGGTATGGCAGTAGAGGTTGAGGCTTCCCACCAGTATTCTATTACACTTTGTTGTTGTGTGACGGATGGGAGAGATCAAAGTGACTAACTATATATAGGATCATATCATAGAATGACCTGCATTGAAAGGGACCACAATGATCATCTGCTTTCAACCCCCTGCTGTATGCAAGGTCGCCAACCACCAGACCAGGCTGCCCAGAGCCACATCCAGCCTGGCCTTGAATGCCTCCAGTGATGGGGCATCCACAACCTCCTTGGGCAACCTGTTCCAGTGTGTCACCACCCTCTGTGTGAAAAATAAATAGGAAGCATTGCTTTAACAGCAACCTACATATATTTGCTGAAAAATGTCCATCATATCACTCATTCACTATAAGCCTCTGAACTTTTCTGAAGATGAATGTATTCTCTATTGGAAATCAGTCGTATTGTCTATCACAAATGGCTTCTGCCAACAAAGTATTGATACTTTTCCTGACAGTTGAATTCAGAAGGGAAATGGTCTCAACTATGTCTTTGACTTTCACAATGACTGTGTGAGGTATTTACTCATAGGAGGAGATAACTGCAGACCAAAAGCTGTTCATCAGTCCTGGACACAGACAATATGCAAAGATGCAAAGTAATACAGAAAACCAGTTCATATATTATTAAGTTTAGACTTTTTCAGGTTGACGTTTATAAAAATATCAGTGTTTTGCTATAAGCCAATACTGTTAAATAATTGTTTAGGGATGAGCTACCTGCAGTATGGCCCTCTGGCACAGGATCATTCCATGTGGCTCAGGACATCTGTTGAGGAGGAGTATTTGGCAAACTGGTTGTCCATTGCCATACACTCTGTGTAGCCATCTGACAAAAAATGGTGGCTGCATGAAGTCAATGTTCCCTGACAGGAATCAGCAGTTTTTCAGTAACTGCTTGCGTGCATGCTCTTGCTCCATGCTTAAGTGCAAGACAGCATAATTTCAACAAGAAACAAGTTACCTTGTGCTATTGAGAAATAAGAGCATGCACTTGGACAGTGACCTTTGCTAATACTTCTTAAAATATCAGGCTTAAAAAAAAAAATCAGGCTTACAAAGTCTGTGCGTGTAGGAAAGACTAATATATACATGATATATTTTGGCAATTAGTGCAATAACCAGAATAATTTAAATCCACTTCAGGATGCTTACTTTGATTGAAATTTAGAGCAGCCTAGAAAATTGACCAAGGCAGTTAACCAGATTGACCTAAGACTGCTCATAGCATCGTTGAAAGCTGCTTAGAAACTGCAATCCACTTTGTTTTATGAAGTAACCAGCTCCTTGGCAGCACATATAGTCACAGACTCAGGCTTCATATGCTGAGTGTCATAGAACAGGACTGTCCCACAACCTAATGTTTATGGAAATACTAATATTTCCATAAATCTGACTACTCCCGAAATGTACTCTTAAAAGATGGCATTGACTAGGATCACTCTAGACAGGATTATTAACACAGAAAATACAGGCTGTATATTTGCAAACTGTTATCAAACATAGAATGAACGTTGTTAACTGCAGTGTTTGCAATCAGCACAGAATCCTAATTTTTTAATTTATTGTTAGCAAAGGCAAAAGTTCAAGTGCAGTAATATTCAACTACTGGTAAAAATGCATGGTGCAGGACAGACATGGGGAAATGCAGAAGTAACTATGTACAGTTAAATTTGCTACATAGCTAGTTTTGAGGAATCAGAACAGTAGATTCATAGAATCATAGAATCACCAAGGTTGGAAAAGACCTAAAAGATCATCCAGTCCAACCGTTCACCCATTACCAATAGCTCTCACTAAACCATGTCCCTCTACACAATATCCAATCATTCCTTGAACACCCCCAGGGTCGGTACTTCCATGTGCTGTTTACCCATCTCCTAACTGTATTTTTAGACTTTACACTCAGCGCAACTTTTTTGTTTAATCATGAGAGCTTCCCGCTTGCATCCCCTTGGGCTGTAGGAGTACTCTCTTATAGGAAGAAGTGTTAAGATTACTTTTCTTCAGTTTTGAAGAAAGCTTCTTTCATCTAGACTGATACAAGCTCAACAGGCATGTATTCCTCCACTACACTAAGGCTGGTAGTGTTTTCATATTCTTTCACTTTAAAAATAGAGGTTTTCTCACCTTTTGGTGTTAAACACTTGTGGAGAGAAGACACTTGTGTTTTGCCTTGGCCTAACAATTTGAGGTCAGACCCATAACCACCATAAGATTTACTTTGACTAGATGTACCTTACAAAGGACTGAAATATGTCTCTGCAGGAGTTAATGATCAGTATGGCATTTCTAAAGTCACTCTGCAGCGTAAAAATATTTCACATTTTGTAGTGGAGGCATACATTTACTTTTCTTATGTCTTTTATTCAAATAATCTTCCTTGAAAAAATACTAAGTTTTATTTGTTCTAAGCTAAATGACATAGAAGGTCCAGAATTTTGCAGCTAGTTGGTTGGTTTTGGTTTTGTTTGCTTGGAAATACTTGTACACACAAAGGCCAGTGACAACCTGGCTTGTATCAGAAATAGTGTTGCCAGCAGGAGCAGGAAGTGATCATTCCCTGCACACAGGCAAGACCGTGCCTCAAGTTCTGTGTTCAGGTTTGGGCCCCTCACTACAAGAAAGACATTGAGGCCCTGGAGGGTGTCCAGAGAAGGGCAGCATAGCTGTGAGGGGTCTGGAGCACAAGTCTTATGGGGAGTGGCTGAGGGAACTGTGATTATTCAGTCCAGAGCAAAGAAGACTCAGGGGAGACCTCATTGCTCTCTACAACTGCCTGAAGGGAGGTTGTGGTAAGGTGGGGGTCGGCCTCTTCTCCCATGTAACTAGTAACAGGACTAGAGGGAATGGCCTCAGGCTGTGCCAGGGGAGATTCAGGTTGGATGTTCTTAGAGAGTGATCAGGCTTTGGAACAGGCTGCCCAGGGAGGTGGTTCAAGAAACATTTAGATGTAGTACTGAGGGACACGGTTTAGCGGGATATACTGGTAGTAGGTAGATGGTTGGACTGGACAATCTTGGAGGTCTTTTCCAACCATGGTGATTCTGTGATAAGTGCACAAGCATGCACATTTCCTGAAAATATATGTGTGTGTGGTTTTTTTTTTTTTTTTTTTTTTTTTTTTTTTTTTTTTTTTTAAGAAAATAAGACTTTAATACTGTGTGAAATAATGCCTTTGTGATAATGTGGCTACATCCTTGGCAGCATTTGGTGATCTTTGCGAGTATGATACTCAGAAAAGAACAGAAGCAATAAACCTCAGCAAGAGCAACAAAGACCTAATACAAAGAAGTTTCTTAGAAGGCTTAGGTTCAGATCTTGACTGAGTGAACAAAAGCTTTGACTTGTAGAGATGTAACATTATATGTTAAAATTTCCACAAAAGTTTATTGCAAGTGTGAGAAAGAACATCCAGAGAAAACCTATAGCCTCTTTCTGCAAAGCCAGATGCTTAGGGAACAAGAACTGAGTTGTGTTATAAAAGGATGCTTCTTAGTTATCCCCGTATTAAAACCCTTTTGTCTGTCTAAACATCAAAGTGTTTGTCACTTTTCTCACAACTCAAGATGTTATCCTTTGGCCTTCCTTGCTCTTTCTTCTTTTCATACCCAGTCTACAAAGGAAATTAACAGTCTGTTTTCTACACTGGTCTAATATTCTGTTAACAGCAATTCAGACAGTCCAGCAGAGGTTCCCAGAATTCAGTGTAGAGGATTCCTAAGTTTTCACTGCCGTTAGCTAAATGTAGCGAGAAATAAACTATCCTAATCCTTTAGCTCTCATTACTGCTTTTGTAAGTGATAAGCAGAGCAAGTAAACGAATTTCAGTATTACTTTTTGCTAAAAATGCACTTTTTTGATTACAAAACAAAACAAAACAAAACAAAACAAAAAAAAAAACAAAAAAAGAAAACAAAAAAAAACACCCAAACACCCAAAAATGTTAATCGCATTTGCTTTGATTAAAAACTTTTAATACAACTTCCTTAAACATTTGCAACAAATTATGTGATTTATTTTCATTCTGAATATGTTTGCAACTACGTTCAGCATTCCATGTTGGTTGACTGGTTGGTTTATTTTCCCATGCTGTCCTACATTTCTCAGCTAGAGTAGTGTCTTTCTAAAATGGCAAAGGTCTCTAAGGATTCCAGAAACAAGGCGTTTCTCAGGAGTGCTTTAACAGGTAGTGAACCACATTAATGCATCAAAATAAGCTTAATGAAGGCTTTCTGCTTAATGGCATGCGTCGTGATTTATTTTTCCAACTCAAATCACAAAACTTTTTACGAAATGGTACATCTGTTTTCAGTCAGCTTGCAGGCTTTTCAGTCTTTCTCGCAGGTGCACTTGACACAACAGGAAAAGAATAGATGTGAGAAAGGAAATGCATCAGTTTTATTTAGTAGTCTCCTAAAAAGAAAGTAGATATCTCTGTTGTTACTCTTCCACGACTAAGAAATAAGAGTGTTCTCTTCTCTTCTGCTTTTTAATCTTTGTTTCTCCGCATACCTTTTACTGTTTTATTTGCCATCTCTTGTCTGCTGAAGGGAAAGAAATCACCATCCCTGCCAAAAGAAGCACTAAGCAGCTTTCATTCTCAGTGATGATTACAGCTCACAAGAAAATCTGGTGCTACTGAAATTACAAGTGAGCCTTTTGTGTAGTGTGTCCCAAGTGAGGAAAAAATCCTCCCCAAATTTAGTGAGGGATTAGCACCTAGTATTGAACTGAGATACACCTGTCTACTAAATGTTCCATAAATTAGGTATTTTGTAACATTTCTCTCTCTATGCTCAAATCTCTAGGACTACTGTAAATGGCAATATGACTGTACTTTCTCATTTGAAGAATCCAAATAGAGTATTTCTGTCTCTCTGCATGTTCACTTGTCGTAGTTTAGACACAGCTGTTGCCAAAATAAAATGTCTTTCTTACAGGCTTTTATGTAACAGAACGTATGTTTACAGTTTTGAAACCAGAGGTGAAGCTTTATGTTCTAAAACCATTCTGCAGGAAATTTTCTCTTGCAGTGATTCCTGAAAACTAAATTGAATTAAATTGTGCTGGAAGCCTGAAATTGCAGGGAAGCAGCTCTTATATAGGAAGGAGAATGTAATTTTAATACTAAAAACCAACCAACCAAAAAAACTTTCTTGCTTTACTTATGACATTTTCAACTCAAAACCACAAGTGACAAACATAGACTGTGGTTGCCATGGGGGAAGGACTTCATATTACCCTGAACATGATTGGAAATATAGTTGAAGGAATAATAGACACAATAATGGGAAAGCATGTTGAAATGCTATGTTGTGAAACCAGCAGCTTAATCTGTCCATTGATGTAAAAGGCAAACAATCAAAAATAATGGTGACTCAGAGCAGGAACTGCTGCTGGCCCATGTCTCATGAGCAAGAAATTCAGGATTAGAGATCCAAAAAGATTTGCCAATAGGAAAAGCAAAGATGAAGTGGTGATTTTCTGTACTCCACATTTCCATATGAAAACTTGCAAGTCTTTCATACTCTGTGGGCTCCCTCCTCCTCTGCAGAAAGCAGTAAGGAACTCTCACTGTTTGTGATGAACATCTTCTGTAGCTCCTTGTGATGAACACTTTCCTTACAGAAAACCATGCCAAGGGAAAACACCATTTTTGAAGAGCTCTTGTAGACACAACAGCAAAGTCCAGAGCCTTACAATCCCAGCTCAAGGGGTGCCTAAATCTGGGAGGCAATTAAGTAAGTTTTACTGACAGTTCTGTCCCGTAAGTGTATAAAATCTGCCTTTAACCTTTAATGGCTCTGAATCCCAACTGTTTTGCATACTTCAGCATCTGGTTGCATTTTTCCCCTCTTTCTTATCATTGCGTACTTTCTGAAAAAGCAAGTTTGTATCCAGTTCTGGCCTCCCCAGTGCAAAAAAGACAGGGATCTCCTGGAGAGTCCAGCAGAGAGTCACAAAGATGATAAAGGGCCTGGAGCATCTCCCCTGTGAGAAAAGGCTGGGTGACCTGGGTCTGTTCAGCCTTGAGAAAACAAGACTGAGAGGTGATCTCATTAATGTTTATGAATATCTTAACTGTGGGAGTCAAAGGGACATGGCCAACCTCTTTTCAGCAGTCAGTGGGGATGGGACAAGGAGAAATGGCCATAAACTGGAGCACAGAATGTTCTGCACTAATATGCAAAAGAATGTCATGGTGAGGGTAAAGGGACACTGGAACGGGCTGGCCAGGGAGGTTGTGGAGTCTTCTCCTATCTCTGAGTTATCTACTTCTCTGGAGATATTGATGAGCCTATGCCTACCTGTGCAGCCTGCTGTAGGGGGCCGGCTGGAGAGTTGAACTCAACGATCTCTAGAGGTCTCTTCCAACCTCTGCAATTCCGTGATTCTGTGATTCATCAGCTGCTTTCAGAAAAATATATTTATGATTATTCCTTACATAAAATTCAGTGTAACAGATAATCAACAGCTTTGTGCCTCGCGTGAAAGTTTTAATGGAAATTTTCACCAGAACTTCAACCTCATGAATACATATACACTTTGTATAGGAATAGCATCTGGAGGTGAGATCTCAGTCTCTGAGTGCAAAGGTCTTTCACAGGTTAATATTAAAATTCTGTAGGTACTTTAGGTATAGATGAAACTTTTCTGTTTGCTTTGGGAAATGTGGGGTTGCTAGGCATGAATGGCTGTCACTTGACAAAGACTTTTAAGGTGATAATGGACTCATATTTAGTGTGGTAAGTTGTGGATAGAAGAACTGAAATGGATGGCATTACATTCTTTTTCTTTTCTGTAAGAGCTGTTTGACAGTTAAATACCTTTTCTAGTTCTCCTGAAAATTGAAGAGTTGGTTTAATTTTTGATATAACTCCACTGACAAGAACAGAATTTCATCCGCAGTGAATTTACCTCAAAGTATTTTTGCAGTTGTGATCATACTTTCCATTTCATATACATGATATATTCAGAACATGACTTCTTTGCAATTCCTATTTTCGTGTTATTACCTGTTTGGTACTGACTCTTGCTATTTCCAAATATATTTATCTGACTTTTGAAGCACTGTGTCTTATTGATCAGATCAAGAAATTTACAGAAATAGGCCCACGCTGAACTTCTTACTGCTGTGTCTGCACTTTTAAAAATCTTTCTGGATTGCACTCTGTTTATTTTTAGAATTGAATATTTCTTTGGTAGCCTTTGGTAGAAACTTCATTATTTTTTTGCCAGCTCTCAAGAACCATCAACAGGTATGTTGTGAAAGGGCTAGGAAGTTAATCAGTAAGAGCTTTAGTCAGAAATCACCATTTTCGGCAGAATGGCTTTTGCCAACTGTGGGCTGACCATTACTCTGAGGGACAGACACACTGCTCCAAGGTTAAGACTACACAAGTACATTAAAGGTCTTACTTGACTAGATCTGAGGTTAGGTGACACCAACAACTAGCCTCTCTTGTGGCATGTGTGTCTTCAAAAGAGATACTTGCATTAAACAGTGGAGATGTTCAGAATCCACAGGTAAAGGGATATGCTTGTATTCACTCTCTGTTCCTCTTTATTCATAAAAACACTGTAGATGTAGCCAAAGTTATCAGATGGCTTGGCCTGGAATCCTTGAAAGGTCCATAGTCCCATTCTTCACAGAACATGCTGTTCTTTGACCATTTTCCTTTCACACCATTCATTGCCATTTCTTCACTTTTTTGACCCTTGGCTTTTGTTAAATTACACCCCTGTACTAGGTGCATGCATCTAGTACTTTGAGATATCAGTTCCTGTTTGCAGCTGCTAAATGCTGCTGTACTATCTAGAGTATATAGAATGGATTTAGCTCGTGAGGAACTTATGGCATAGTGTTCTAATGCAGACATCGATTTAACTTCAGTTTGTGATTTTCTTTGTGTCACAATCACATGACAATGAGGTGTGTAAATGGTAATGCACAGACTGTAAAGCTATCAGCCATTCAGCAGAGAAAAAGTAGCTGTTCAAAGCTAGGAATAAATGAGACAGATAAATGATGCAATAAGTAGAAGGGAGAAGGCAGTTTTCAGAAGGTAATTTTAATTGATTGAGTTCGTTCAATAGTAATATCAAATAACATTGGGCTTTTTAAAATTAGTATTTAATTAGCATATGAAGCATGTTTGCAATTTCTGCTTTGACACATTGCTTCTCTTTCTTGACATTTTCTCTCCAGATTTTCAAGCCAAGAAGTGTTCATGATATGATCAAGCTGGCTTGCAGAGAACAAGAACGCTCTTTTGAATAATGGTTAAAAACGTATCACACCTGGACGCTGAGACGCTTGCAATGCTTCAAAACAAAGCTATCTCCATCACTCTCCCAGTGGTGTACACAGTGGTGGCTATTATCAGTATCCCTGGCAACTTTTTTTCCCTTTGGGTGCTCTGCTGGCACATCAAACCCAAAACACCTTCTGTTATCTTCATGATCAACCTGAGCATCACGGATCTTATGCTGGCCTGCTGCTTTCCCTTCCAGATTTCTTATCACATTCAGGGCAATCACTGGACCTTCGGCAAGACTCTTTGTAGCCTTGTGACTGTGATGTTCTACTCCAACATGTATTCTTCCATACTGACTATGACCTGTATCAGCATAGAGAGGTACATGGGTGTAGTATACCCCATGAAGTTGATCAAGTGGAGGAGAAAAAGATATGCCTTGGGTGCCTGCGTGATAATGTGGATTTTCTTGCTACTAGCTTTCTACCCATTGGAAAACACAGATCTGACCTATGAAGTGAAAGAACTGGGGATTATAACCTGTTTTGATGTCCTCAAATGGGAAATGCTGCCCAACTTTGCAGCCTGGGTAGCCTTTCTTCTCACCCTATTTGTCGTGCTCTTCCTGATTCCTTTCATTGTAACAGTTGGATGCTACATGGGCACCATTCGGAAGCTTATTCAGACATCAAGCAGATACGGTAACAGGCAGAAGACTAGATCCATATACCTGGCAGTTATAGTTCTTTTGGTATTCATCACTTGCTTCGCCCCCAATAATTTTATCCTACTTGCCCATATGATTGTCCGTCTGTTTTACGAAGGGAGTTTGTACCCTGCCTACAAGCTCACCTTATGCTTAAGTTGCCTCAACAACTGCATAGATCCCTTCATTTATTATTTTGCATCGAAAGAATTTTACCAGAAATTCATGCAAGTTTTTCGCCCTAAGGTACCACTCACTGACAGCCTGGAAACCAGAAGGGAAAGCTTATTTTCTGGCAGGACCATGTCAGTCAGGTCGATGTCGAGTGGACCTATGGATGGCCTAGAGGGAGTGAAGATCTGTTTGCAAAGGCAAGAAAGTGTGTTCTAGCCCCGGGCAGGAAAGCAACTCTGAGTTCCATATGCAGAGGCAAAAAACATTTCTTTCTGAAACTAACTCTCTCCGGTGACAGACATCAAACCATACTCATACTGTGCATGCTACTTCAGTAAACAACTGTTTGCTGATAAGAAGTGGAAGTGCAAAAGAAAATGAGTTTATTTTAAAAACCTCTGAAGAAAACCCAACATAATTTTTTAAAGGTTGGCCTGGAGTTAGTACAAAGGAGAAGTTTAGAACAAGAACTACATTTAAGATATGTGATTTCAAGCATTACCCAAAGCTTGATGTCCTATATGAATGTGAAATATTGCTGTGTATGAGTTAAAGCTTATGTTGAAGAGGGATTTTGGGGAGGGGAGTTATTTTTCTAAGCAATGCGCTTTGGGTTTCTGTTAATATATTGCTTTCTCTCTTGTATTTCTATAAAAGAATGAGAAAACATAGCTTGTCATTTTACCATTAATGCTTAATACATAGCCACTGTGAATTCACCACAACACTCACCCAACTGTTTATCAGAATCAAACCACACTAACCTTTGAAAAGGTTAGACTGACTCATATTGTTTACTTCAACTTTATCTAGCAAAATATCTCCTGCAATGAAAGAAAAGCTAAAAACAACGAGTATTTGAGACAACTTCAACTGCTGCATGGATTACATTTTCATTTCCTGAAGTTATTAATTTTTCAGGATGAAGAAGGAGGTAAAAGAAGACAACTTACTGCATTTAAAGTAAAAACAAAACAAGAAAGAAAAAAACACACACAAAAAACCCCACTGCTTACTTACTTGGGACTGTAGTGTCCACGTCCAGCTCAATCAATGTCATTTTGTTTCAAGCATGCCGTACATGGTTGTCTGCTCTACCCCTCTAATGAAAGAAACAATGATAACAATAATAAAAAGGTATACAAGACATAGCACAGTACTTTCAGTAGTTTGGACGTGTGCCTCTATTTACCTACGCTGTCTGAAAAGACACACAGGCTGGGTTTTTCCTAAGAAGTCCCATAGTCAAAAGGAAGAAATTCAGTTATTCATGTTTTGCAGGCCCATGTGATAATTTAGCATGGTTTTGCCTTGGCCTTCAAGTCCCTCTTCCATCCACTTAAATCATTACAGCTTTCTCTCTACCAAAACTGTTTCCAGCACTTCAGCAGAAACTGTTCTGTCAGCCATCCTAAAGTCCCCTTCTTTCTTCCTCTTTTTTTTTTTTTCTTTCCCTTTCTTAATATGCGAGTTGTTTTCTTTGTTATTTTTTCCCATCTCTAATGTGGATTTTCATTCTGTTTGGTTTTGAATTTATTCTTCAAGCACTTATCGCATCCTGAAATGTGCCGAAATGTCTCTAATATAACTGACAACAAGCAGAGCAGAAAAGGCAGAAGCTTCGCACACTGGGTACCAACTGTTGTATTCTGAAAAATACCGAATTGCTCCTTTTGCAACACAGAAAAGCTGCTCACAACTGTCTGAAAATGTTCTCCTCTCCAGCTTCACTCAACTTGCCGTAACACTTCATCCTTTTCTCAGCTGCGCATCCCAAGCAATAGGAGCAATTTCCCATGAAGGTACTTCTTCATATCAGCTCTCCTCAAGTTAGCTCAGGTTAGGCAAAATCTGAGTTTTTGTTAGTGGGATTGTTCCTCAGAGAAGGCATGTGGAAGTGAACAATGTTTTGAATCTGACGGTGCATACTATGAAGCTCTGGGGGGTGAGGGGGGTGTTTTAAGAGAAGAAAATAAGAAGTTACTTCAAAAATAGTGCAACAAACTGCTCTTCTACACTGGAAACATGTCCTCATGGGACACCAAGATGGTGTAAGACTGTTAACCTCCTTGTTCAGTGTATGTGAGTTTAAATGTATTTATATGTGTATATGTACATACATATAAACGTATGTTGCCATTTGAGATGTTATTGAGAAGTTCATATCTATACTGCCTTCAGTTTAGGGAAGCACTGTTTCCCACAGCATTCACCTAAAGAACCTGGCAGCCTGTGGTTTGGACACATACACTCTTTGCTGGATAAAGAACTGGCTGCATGAACAGGCCCAGAGAGTGGTGGTGAATGGACTTAAATCCACCTGGTGGCAAGTCATGTGTGGTGATCCCCAGGGACTGTCACTGTGGCCTGTTCTGTATGATATAATATGACCTGGATGAGAGCATTGAGAGCATCCTCAGTAAGTCTGCAGATGACACCACACTGGGAGGCAGTGTCAGTCTGCCTGGGGGGTAGGAAGACCCTACAGAGGGATCTGGACAGGCTGGATCACTGCACTGAGGTACAAGACTAAGTATAGGATCCCACACTTTGGCCACAACAGTGCCAGGCAATGCTACAGGCTCAGGGCAGAGTGGCTGGAAGACTGTGCGGATGCAAAGAACCTGGGGGTACTGGTCAACACTGGACTGAAAATGAGGCACCAGTGTGCCCAGGTGACCAAGAAGGCCAATGGCATCATGACTTATATCAGAAATAGTGTTGCCAGCAGGAACAGGGAAGTAATCATCCTTCTGTACTCAGCCATGGTGAGGCCACACCTCAAGTGCTGTGTTCAGCTTGGGGCCCCTCACTACAAGAAAGACATCGAGGAGCTGGAGTGTGTCTGTGGAAGGGCAACAAAGTTGTCGAGGGGTCTGAAACACAAGTCTAACGAGGAACAGCTGAGGCAACTGGGATTATTCAGTCTGAAGGAGGCTCAGGGGAGACCTTATTGCTCTCTACAGCATGAGAGGAGCTTGTGGAGAGGTTGGCATAGGGCTCTTATCCTGCATAACTAATGATAGGAGAAGAGGGAATGGCTTCAAGTTGCACCAGGGGAGATTCAGGTTGAATACTGGGAAACATTTCTTCTCTGAAAGGGTGGTCAGACGCTCCAACAGGCTGCCCAGGGAGGTTGTTGAGTTGCTGTCCTTGGTGGTGTTCAAGAAACATGCAGATGTTGTACTCAGCTTAGTTGGGAAATACTGGTGGTAGGTGGAGGGTTGGACTGGATGATTTTGGATGTCTTTTCCAACCTTGGTGATTCTATGATTCTACAATTTTATGATTCTAGTATAGAGTTCTGGATGACATGCTTACTAGATTGCCTCTGCGGTAGTAATTTTACTGAGAAGCTATGGATATATATAAGCTCATGTTCTGTTTATTATTGTTGGGTTTGGTATTTTTTTATTGCTTAACAATTTAATGTCTGAATGTGCTTGAACTTTTATATATAAGAATAAAAAATAAATAAACAAACCATGAAAAGAATATGATTTAAGATTTAAGATGAGTTTGTACCAATTGTGTGCAAGTTACTTCTCTGCTTAGAATAAGGCATGGAGATCAAGTTAATAAATAAAATGAATTGGTTTTCCATTACTGTTGATCCTTTTTTTCTACATCTCTGCAACTTGTTAAGCTTCTTACTTTTCCTAGCACTCTGAGGACTGGCTTTTTTTTGTCACACCACCCCAATCACGGAGTAGGCAGCTGAGAGGATCTGTTGCGGCCCCAGCTCTTTTGCTGGGGATGGGAAGGGGATGAAGCTGGGCCAGAATATTGTCTGCAGCTGGGTCTGTCTGAGTTGTGGCCATGGCTGGACAGAACTGTGGAGATATGTTAACAGCTGAGGAGACTCTGAGGATTCTTGAAGAGGATAAAGATATCAACCAGGATACCTTTCTAGACTTTAGCACAAATGAAATGCCACCTGCTTGGTTATCTTGGCTCATTACAATGTCCAGCAGACAGTCTTTCTTTTTCAAGCAGCTTTTTCTTCTGTAGAATTTTCAGCTATGAGACTGTGGTGGTTCTCTTTCCCCAGATCCTGCATCAGCATCTACATGACCTGGCTCTGTCATAGCAGAATTGTTCAGGAAAATGTGCACACTGTTATTCTTCAAGGCTGATTCTCCCTTGAAGCTTTTCCCAACATCTTGAGCATTCTCACCTGTTGTTGCTGGAATACAGGTGAGGTACTAGGAAAAAGAGAAAGTGTTTCATTGAGTGCTTCAAATTCAAAGGAACTCAAAGGTTTGACTCCTGCTGTATATCTTAAAGGCCTTGTCAAAGGAGGAAAGGCTTTGGGGAAGTATAAACAGATTCAAGTAAGAGATGGGTGAGGGGCTGAAGAAGTAACCTCTATAGAAGCTGAGGGAAGTAATATCATAAGTGAGAGTTTAGAAAAAAGATGCAGGAAGTTTGTCTCCAACAGAAACCATCCGCTGTTGGAGAATGTCTGTAAATAATTTTCTTCATAAACAGCCAATTTCAGTTTAGAAACATGGAGCCCTTTCAGTATGAAAGCTGGAAGCAGCAGCAACTCTCCAGATTCTTGCTGCAAGGGAAAGAATGTGATTTAACAGATAAATAAACCACTACCTAGATACAGAGCAAACACCTCGCAGAGGAACTCAGATATCTAGAAATGTGGGCTTGCCATGCACAAAAGGCACAGTTCATCTGATCAGAAACTAGATATTAAGTGTTGCTCTAAGCGTCTTAGTGGATGGCAATCCATATGATAGCTGTGTTTGCTGCTGATTGTGTTCGGACACCCAGATGTTAATAAACTTTCATATCACCACGAAGCCATGCCACAAAAGCAATGTTAATATGCTGGTCCTGTTACTTCCTGCTTCTTGACAGCTTTCTTCTAATTCTGCCATCTTCACACTTCTAACAGGCACTTGCTCATCTGATGGAAATCCATGTAGGCTTATGAGCCAGGAAAAAAATATTCTTGGGGACCACAGCAAATGCACAAATAGACTGCAAGTCTCTCTCACTTCCTCAAACCTTTATGGTTCCACAAAATTCAAGACAAATACATCATGTTAAATGACTGTAGCTCTCATCTCATTGTTTACTTCTATAATGACTCTGTGAAAACTTCTCACTTTGAAGCTCTCCAGGGATGTGCAGTGAATTTTTCTTCTTCAAAAGGATTCAGCAATGCAATACTGATGGCATTACTTTCCCAGCTCCTGCTTACTGACCACAGGCTGACATTTTTCCTTTCCATATATCACGTTGCTTTCCATAGTCTGTGCAGAATGCATCAGTGTCTCACCACACTGTGATGAATAATGCAAATCACTCAGTATTACTCTACATAAAATGTCAACATTTTTGTAGCAAGACAACTATTTCCACATATTGCTGCTAAAACCAAGCCTTTAATGTGGTAAAAAATAAGATACAATAGAGCAGATAAATTTTCTTTAGTTTGTTAGATCATGATCACGAATGTAGAAGACAAAAATAAACTCAGTAAGCTAATAGTATTTACATTTTACACTTGAATTTTCATATTCAATAAAGATATTTGAGTCCCAGTTACTGCTGTTCATACAGCCATGCAAGTTAAATGCTGTTACAAACGGTGTCTTTACAATGCCCCCTTATAGTTCCCATCTCATTTATACATTAACTTTCAAGACTATCTGACATTAACTTTAGTTCTGAGTATCCCTGTATGCACACACACATACACACACACACACACAGAACTGTATTAGGTAATCCTTAGCTAAGTCTACCAAATGGCACTTTGAGTCTTTGCGGTATTGGGTTTATGTCCTTACCAACTGACAGCTGTGCACAGCTATGTGAATACAGCAAAGCCATAGAAAAATGATGGAATCTACTGCCCTCATGTGGATAGTAAACATACTAAGAACACAAAACGTTCTTAAACGTGGAGACTCAATTAGGAAATCACTCCCTGGAAAAGCTGGAATTCCAGCTGAAACAAACAAAAACATTCCCCGCATTTTATCTTCCCTTTTTTTTCTCTGCCTTTGCAGCACTGTCTTTCACTACACTGTATAAGCAGAAGAAAAGGAAGACCTAAGCGAAATAACCTATTTGTTTTTCATACTTAGACAAATGTAGATTTGTATGTGATGTAACGTATGTGTATGTTTTACATAAACACACAAACATATGTGATGTGCATTTTGTGTGTGTGTGTGTGTGTGTATAGTACAGACACAATGTACACTTGACATTTTCTGAAAACATTATATTATCTTGTTTGCATTGCGTAAGCATTAAAAGGAATGAGATGGGGCAGCACTGAGATTACTTGCCCTACAAACACACGCTGTCAGCAAGCTTGTACCCCTCTCACTGACTGTAGGGTTATTCAGCACTGCCCTGCCTTCTCCCCCGAGGCCATTTGTTGGCCTCAAGAGAGAAAGTAAGCTGCAGATCCAAAGCTGTGGTAATAGCTGGGAAACAGCACTGCTTCTGTATAGTGTAAACTGGAACATTTTGTTGTCTTTCCATATTTCCACCCTGTGCTGCTGCTGCTGACATGGCAGCCCATCCTCTTGGACAGCAAAAGGACATAACTTGTCATTCACTGGGGTGTAGCTGTGTTGCCAGTGGGATTTTTTCAAGGCTCTAGATTTTTCCACCTTGTAACACTTCCTCTGTGGTGGAGGCACAGAAGTTAGTTTGTAGCACTGGTGTCTCTTTTTTAATTCTTGGAAGGAATTTCCTTACACTGTTTAAGTATGCTGGTGCTTCACAAAGACTTGGATGGCAAGTTCTGTGTTAAAAGGTGCCTTGTGAGTGGCTACATGGTCCCTGTGGGCACTGCTGCATGTGTTTGATTTGGTTAATTCTCCTTGTCCTGTGAGATGGGAATAGAGCTGCCAGACAAATGAGCTGATATGTCTTTTGTATGAGATATGTTGCACTCCCTCAGATGTGAAGTTTCTTCATTGGTAAGGTATATGTAAAGCCATGTATAGGGACATTATATAGTACACAGACTCTGTATTTAACTAAAAATAATCCTTATTAAGAGGCTTATGAAAAACATACATCTGTGCTCTCTGAATGAATGAAGTCGTGTTAGAAAAGTCAAACTGTCTTGTGAAAGATGAAATGTTTCATCCCCTTTCATAGCAACACTTGTGGGATTCTCTACTTTCTTTGCAATGGAAATGTATTGTTCCCCAGAAAAGTCCATCTTGTTCTGGTATAGATGACTCAGCTAAATGATACATTCAGGTTGAGATACAAACTCTTAGCGGGATATATATAAATGCTGGCGCAAGAGTTTGATTAGCATAACATTCTTTAGTTCTATATGTGCAGCACATTATTACTGTGATGGCCATAGTATAAATGCATAGGCAAAGAAGCAGAGAAGTTGATAAGAAAAAATATCGAGGAAAGGTCTTTACAGTTCAGAGCTCTGTTGCTTTGCTTTTGTTTAAAATGCACCAGGCATCTGAAAAAGTCAACAGTTTCATAACCAACCTTGGACAAGCTAATGTTTGACTAGCACAGTTAGCCAAGGCAGAAACCTTTCTGATAACCATTGGTGTCACCGGCTTTCACCTCGTTCACCTCACTGCAGCCTCACACTCGCTTTGCCCCGATCTTGCACGGCTAGAATAGAGAAATTAGAAATAACAACTTACAAAATCTCTCTAAACTGTGATTAACCACTTTTTAAAACAACAATCCAAAAGTCAAGTCTAATTTCATGTTTTGTTGTTTTTTGTTTTTGTTTTTAATATAATTCTGTTAGCCATCTGCATTTTTGGACATTATCTGAACTTTCTTAGAAAGGACTCGATGGAAATTCCTCATGTTCCCTGTTTATTCATTTATTTGAACTTCTGAAGATTTCTCTGTGCATGTCAGAGAAGCAGCCTGTAAGCAGAATTCAGCCGGGAGAGACAAGCCGTGTCTGTCTTACGCTTGAGTTCCTGGGTCTCCACAAGTAGCAGAGAGCACAGAATAGCTGAGATTAGAAGCTACCTCAACGCCCACCCAGCCCCAACCCCCAGCCGTGGGCAGGGCTGCCCGCCACCACCTCAGGCTTGCCCAGGACCCCCTCCCTTCCGGGAGTGAGACGCGACCCCCCACCCGATACAACCGGCCAGCCGGGCCCCGCCACGGCCTACTGGCCCTGCCCGGCTCCGTCCCCGCCCCGCCGCCGTTATAAGGCCGCCCCGCTACCCGCCCCCAGGCTGCGCTGAGCGGGAGGCCGGGGTGTTGTTGACGCCGCCATGGTGTTGAGCCCGGTGCTGGGGAAGCTGGTCAGCAAGCGGGTGGTGCTGGCCAGCGCCTCGCCGCGCCGCCAGGAGATCCTCACCAACGTGGTGAGTGCTGCCGAGCTGCTCTCCTTCTCTCCCCTCGGTGGAGCCGGCGCGGGCGAAGGCGCGGCCCGGGAGTCGGTAACGCGGGACGGGCGGAGGCCGGAGCTCCTGCGGCTGCTGCCCGCGTTCTGTCCCTAGAGTGAACGCGGCGGGCGGCCGCCTGCTTAACTGAGCGGCCCAGAGAGTGCGCAGCAGCTGGGTCGGCCTGCTCCTGCTCTCAGAATCTCAGCTCGTTACACGTGCGTGCATGAGTTAACATGACCGCCTTGGATTCCGGTTCTGTTCCATCTTAGGTTTTCTCTAGTCCAGCATGTTTAAGTGCTCTCTGGTGATGAGTAGATTAAAGTACTTTGCTAAAAGGCAGCACTGTTGCTTCTGGTTTGTTAAATAAAAGCTCAGAAGATCTTGATGCTGACTGGAGTAATTAAAAGGGTCAGCCTGTTGCCCTAACTTCATGAGATGGCTTATTACAGTTGTGGGGGGTAAGGTAGTTACCTTTCTCTTGTAAAGCACTCCTGAAGCATAAAGAAAGCTTGAATCCTTCCAGAATATTTAGTGACTGTGGAGGCATGTGTAGGCTGGGACAGAGGACTGGCAGTAGGAAATGTTTGAATGAATATTATACCTTACTAATGAGGCTGCACCTCAAGCATTCTGTTTGGTTTGAGGTCCCTTGCAACAGGGAAGACATGGAGATTGTGGAGCATGTCCAGAGAAGGGCAGCTTGTCTGGTCTGGAGCACAGGTCTTATAGGAAACAGCTGAGGGAGCTGGGATTGTTCAGCTGGGAAAAGAGGAGGCTCAGGGGAGAACTGATTGCTCCCTATAATGACCTGAAAGGAGATTGTGGTGAGGTGGGGGTCAGCCTCTTCTCCCGCATAACTAGTGATAAGACAAGAGAGAATGCCCTCAAGCTGCACCAGGGGAGATTCAGGTTGGCTATTAGGAAAATTACTTCTCCAAATGAATGGTGAGATGCTGAAATGGGCTGCTCAGGGAGGTGGTTGAGTCACTATTTGTGGAGGTGTCCAAGAAATGTATGGATGTGACACTGAGGCCCATGCTTAGTGGGTATGGTGGTGATAGGTTGATGGTTGGGCTAGGTGATCTCAGAGATCTTTTCCAACCTTTATGATTCTATGATTATGAAATGCGTAATTCTTCACAGGAAAAGTCAGAAGTTAAATGTAAAGAAGGTATGTGGAGATTAAGAGAAGTATAAAGGTTCACATGTGCTGAGTTTTTAGAGATGTAATGTGTGCTGGGTATAGTAAATTTATGTGTGTCATCTGGAGGTGGGAAGTAAGTACAGTGTTTTTTATAAAACCATCTACTTATTTTCTACTTACTAAATTTTTAATAGAAGATAACTACAGATGGTAAGGCTCATTGAAGAATGTGCATCACTGCTGTGCAAGTGCTGTGAATGGATTCAGTAAGCTCTACTTACATGAATAGGCTAGTCCCAGGGCACAGAGACTTGATGCTATGATAATAGAAGTATTTTTTTTCCCTCTTATTAGTATAAGGGTAGGATGTCTTGAAGTGGGTAGAGCAGAAACTGAATTTGTTACTTACACAATGTGTCTTGGAGCAACTTCTAATGTGATTACACTTTCTGCATTGCTTTCTTTGTTACAGGGTCTACGGTTTGAAGTAGTTCCATCCTGGTTTAAAGAGACACTTGAAAAGTCATCTTTTGCAGCCCCTTATGAATATGCTGTTGAAACAGCAAAACAGAAAGCTCTTGAAGTAGCAAATAGAATGCATGTGGTAAGTGTGGAATCTGTGTGGTAAAGGGGAGCTGTGAGAAAGGACAGACTTTTTAGTAGGGTCTGTTGGGATAAGACAGGGGGAAATGGTTTCAAATTAAAAGAGAGTAGATTTGGATTGAATCTAAGTACGAACTTGTTTATGATAAAGGTGGTGAAACACTGGAACAAAATGCCTGGAGAAGTAGTGGACACCATGTCTGGAGAGGTGGAGAGGTTTAAGGTCAGGGTGGACCAGGCTCTAAGCAGCCTGATGTAGTGTAGGTGTCCCTGTTTGTTGCGGAAGAGGTGGACTGGATGACCTTTGAGGGTCCATTCCTACTCAAATGATTCTATGATGTGTCGACTGATTCTTGAATTTGTTGACTGTGAATCCAGAGCTTTGCTGTAGCTTTCACTGAAAAGTAATTCAGTTGAACAGTTGTGACAAGAAAATTCAGAATATATAAGGATGAAGATGCTTGAAAGCTGAAAAAGGAGACAATCTGCTGTAAAACACTGGAGAAGGAGGCTGACACACTCTAAAAAGAGTGAGAACCTAACAGTTTTGTGTCTGTGATTCTTAAATATTATAAAATCTGTTATCGAATATACAGTGTCAGTTGGATTTCTGCCCTTGTCTGCAACTGCTGTGTATGAACACATGAGGCTGTTCTTTACCAGAACTTTTTCAGGAGTCTGGCTGATGAGATCCTATGAAGTATATTGTAATGTCTTACTACAGCTCTGGAAGAGGAGTATATTTGTACAACCTATGTTGATGTCAGAAAGGGAATCTTAAGCACTCTAAACCAACAGTGTTACCAGATGTTACCACACGATCTTCAGTGTAAATTGTTATCCAGGTTTCTGTCACCTTTTTTCAGAGGTTGGTGTGACATTAAGAGAGAGTATTTCAAACCCAGATTTACAAACTGCCTTACAGTAGCCTTTCATTGCAAAGCAGTATGCTGGTGATAATGTTCATTCAGTGGATTTCTAAAGGCATCTTGAACAAAGAGGGTATTTTTTTTTTAATGTTGATAGAATTTACTTCAGCTATTTAAATTACTTCAAGAACATCTTCTGGAGAAGAATCTCCTCCCTACAGACCTTCTTGCTTAAGGGTTGGAAATGGAGACAGATTTCCTCTCTTGTGTTAAATAGCTGTGTATCTCATTAACATGCAATTAGATAAAATTTTATCTGTAAGGACAGGTTACAGGCAGCTTAAAGCCAAGAAAGGGCTATAAGGATTCTTTTTACCTCTACTTCTCAGTTTCCCAAACTGTACTGTATATGCTCCCTTGAGAGGATTGTAGCTAAAGAGCAATCATTCAGCATACTTAACTATGAATGGTGGTTCTAGAGGGCTTCAGATCTGTACTCCTGTCCCCACTGCATAGGGTGTTTCTTGTAAAGGAAATGTAACTGCCCTTTCAAGATCAGATTGGCCTCTGGGAGTGCAGGCAGTTCTCTCCTAGATGCATTTGTTCATCAGTAAGATTTTTGGGTGAAGCTGCAACCTGAGAATAGTCTGCTGAAGTCTCCTGTTTTACTCACTTTTGTGGTGTTCTAAATTATTACCCTTGTCTAAACGGTGCAAAAGGAGAAGAAAGTGTCATGTTTTTCAGTTCCCTGCAGAGCCCTATCTGTAAACCTACCTGGTGAATTAAGGTTTTCTTGCCTTATTTCTTTATTTATTTTAAAGCATTTTATTCTTTCTGTTATTTTTCTTTTTGAAACATACATCCTTTCTTTATGCCTTTTCAGAAACACCTAAGAACACCTGACATTGTTATAGGAGCAGACACTATTGTGGTAAGAGGTCTTCTGAGCTTCGGTATTGTTTTAAACCATGACAAGCATAGAAAATACAAGCATATTCAGGAAAACTAAGAAGACAGAACAGTATCTCTATGTTTCTGTTTTAGACTGTGGATGAGCAGATCTTGGAGAAACCAGTTGATAAGCAAGATGCATATAGGATGTTATCAAGGTTTGTAATGCTACATGAGATTCAAAATGTGTACATTTAAGTTGTTTTAATGGAAGCTGTATAGGTGTATATTGAGATATCTGTGGCCACATTTTTTTTTCAGATGTTTTTAAATATCATAAGCCGGTTTTGTCTCTGAAAATTAGATGTGCTTTTCTCTTAGCCAAAGCTGCTTGTTTCTTGCCCATTCACTGCAGGGAGATGGGGGACTTAACAAATGGTTTTGTTATGATTTTAATTTCTGGAGTGAATTATTGCAGGACTTACTTGTATGCTTCAGTAATACTGGAGGGGAAGACAGGGAGAGAATTATGATGGGGAAAAGAACAGAAGTAGTTTGAGGCTTGAATTTTAATGAAGATAATTGTGTGTATGAGAGAGTGATGCTTGCTCACTGACACCTGCTTAGAACTCCTCCTACCTCGTTTCCCTTCAAGAGAAATGTCCAGTGTCTTCAGATTAAATTTACTATTGGATAAACATTTTTCTAATTTACTTTGCAGTAAGAAAGATGTAATACAGTCAGTAGTGAAACTGACTGGTTGAATGATTGAAGCTGAAAGGAGCCCCTTCATCTTCTCCAGCCCATCTGCTCAAGTAGGGTTGCATTGTGAAGTTATAAGAAAATGCGTTAGTGCCTCGAATGGAGGCTATGCTTGCAGTTTTGCTCCAACCCAGATTCTGCTTTATGGATTTATAGTTTAATTGAGGAATTTATTTATTTTTTACTTCCATTGTTGCTCTCAGTGGATGGGCTGTCAGGCTTTTAGGCTTCTGCTTTTTCTTTTTTCCTTCTCCTGAAAGATACCTTTCCTTTCGAATTTAATGTGTTTGTTTTTTTTTTGGGGGGGGGGGGTTTCATTATTTTTAAGGAAACACTAACTGAATAAAATAAAACTAATAACCTCACTTTTATAGGATGAGATGTGATGAGTCTACTTGCTAGTCAGTCTTGTGTTGCATGGGAGGGGACACAGATGGTGCAGTACTAGGTTCAGCAGTTTATATTCCAACCCAGGAATCTGCTAGACAGAGAATGCAAGGGCTTGGCTGGGTTTGCCATTCAGTCAAAGGTCTAACCTTGAGTCTGTTGGGTTTTTTTGAAGTCTATTATATATATATATATATATATATATACATATATATATATATATATATGATAGATAGATATACACATATATCTATATCTATCTATATCTATCTATATATATATATATAATTTTTGCACTGGTGAATTAAGCTGAATTTTTAATCCTTCGGAGCACGTTGCTAATTTAATAGTAGTAGGGTTTTTTTGTTTCTGTTCTTTATGGTGTAACAGTGGCATGTGTTGCTAGTAGGCGATTCCTTGAGAAGCCTGTTGAGATTTCTTACTACTTTTTTTGCTTGAAATGTTACCAAGTTTGGCTTAAAAAGAAGTCCTATTATGTACTGATGTTAATTGTGTTCTGAATGAATTGGAAAATATTTAGGCAAGATACATCCTTATATCCAAAGTATCAGAGTAAAAATCTTTCACTCAGGGTTTAATTCTGCAATTAATCACACTGAATGCGGTGTGAGGTGTTAAGAGTGAGATGCTTCTGGTCAGATCACATGGTAGCCTGGCTAATCTCTAATCTCTTCAGAAATCTAACTCTCATGATACTTAGTATAGTTCAATTGCTTCTATATTACGCAAACTTAATGCCTTTACAATTATTCAGCCACAGTGTGGCAGTCTGGAACCTTTAGAAGAGTGGCTACCACTTCCGGCTTTCTGGGCCATAAGCTTGCTCACTTGGGAGTTCTGTGTATGTGTTTGATGAAGAGTGAATGTAAACTGTCTTCCCATACACACTGCTTCTGTTACTGTAGCTTGCTGTGGAATCCCTGGAGCTCAGTTGCTTTGATGAAATGCATACACAATCTGCAGTTACCTGGCACTTGTTTGTGATAAGTTGTGACCTTACTGCTTATTGGCAGTTTTCAGTGAAGATGCCTGCAATCACAGTGTAAATGTGGACTGGCTTTTCTTATACATTTGAAGTAGTTGCTTCCTCTGTATGGTGAATAGTCTGACACCACTAATTGCTTTCTCGAATTGTGGACATTGGTGTTAATGAGATTTTAGAGGCTTAATATAAGTCTTCTTAGCCTTTTTGTTGTTGTTGTTGGGTTTGGTTAATATCTTTTCACTTATATTGAACTAAGAATATATTTGTTTATGACATATTTATATCATGTTGATGTTTTTGTATGATCTGTTTTGGGGCTGTGGCAATACGATTATGAAGGATACTTCTGCTTGTGACAGATTTCATAAAACCATTGCTTAATATGTGATTTTCCCTGACAGGTTGAGTGGGAAGGAGCACAGTGTTTTCACAGGAGTGGTTATTATACACTGCAGCAGTAAAGGTACATTGGTTCTTTTTGCTCCGTGTTTTCATGAGCAATTATTTGTATATATACTTTGCCTTCTACAGATGAATCAATAGGGTTGAATTTTCTATTATATAGTCTGAATTGGCTTTGAGCTCAACATGGGAATTACCTAACCTTTAAACTAAAAATGCATTACAAAAGCTACCTTTCTTACTGCATTCAGTTGCCATCGTCCTTCCTTAATGACAAAATACAAGCCTATAAAAATGATCCTTCTGAGTGCTATGAGGCTAACTAAAAGATCAGTAGAAACCGGAAGAAATTCTCTAAGTGAAATTCAGATAATTTGTGGTAACTATAGGGAGCAATACATCTGTTTTTATCAGATAACTTTTTCAGCAAACAATTGTTTTTTGAGCACTGTAATGTCAAAACTTGAGCGTTTAAAGGATTTCCTCTAGTAGTTATGTCATTATTTCATTAGAGGAACTTGTATCAAAAATCCCTCTGAAATTTCAGTGAGTGTGGTTTTATGCAGACAAATTCTTTCCAGCTTTACTTTTTTATTGGAATGGTTGTTCTTAAGTCTTGTAACAGAAATAAGGCCAGTGATCCAGCACTGTTCCTGATGTTTGTACAGTAGAAAGTGTAACTGCTGGAAAAGAAAGAAAATGTTGTCAAGTGGTCCATGGGCAATCTAGGAAGAGTAATAATGCCATTTCTTGTTTAGGAGAAAAATAAAGTTGCATATGCTGTCAGTAGCAATGCTGATGACAGCTTGTCTCATCTGGAGTTTAGAAGTTAAAGCCGTGGTATATTTCAGATGAATAAAAATATCTGAAGTCAGCAAATTCACCAAGTGATTCAATAGAAAAGGCAATTTTTTTTAAGAGTTCATTTTTGTTTTAGTGGATAATTATAATGTGTTGCTAAGTTTTGCATTTATGTTCCAGACAGAATTTTCATCAACATGTAGCATAACCAGATTGGTTACTAGCACTTTAATTTCACCTGAATCGTTGTGTTCTTCCCATGCTAACACCACTTTCAGTTAGTGAACAGTTGATCTTCCTTTTACCTCCTGGAGGATTTCAGCTGCTACCAGAGTACAGACTAATAATTTGCACAGCAGTAGCAGGAGGTGTGGACTTGGATCTTGTAGGAAAGAGTCAACTAATAACATGCATTGTGCTTGTGCATGCTCGTTTTTAGGAGGCTGCTTTCTTTTGGGTATATTTTGGTACAGCCTTGCTCTGTAATCTTACAGGGTTCAGTGTGTACTCACTCATTATGCTGTTGGAGCCCACACCCAGATATACAGTGCTTCATAGCACACTTTAAAGAACCTTTGGCATTTCTACAGCCACTTCTAGGTAAAAAAGGCTGAAATAATGGTCTTATTTATTGAGAGAGATGAAAAATCACGCTGCAGATGGCACTGCTGGATATCTGCAGTACAGATGCTGCTGCACGCTCAGGCATATATAACAGCTATAATTTTAACTATGCTGTGTTATGAGTTGTTTGTGAACACTCCTAAGTTAGAAGGATGTTTGCAGCCTTCTTTGTATCTGTTACTGGATGTATATGCTGGCAATTAATTAATTACGCTAACTAGAGCATACTGTACACAGGGAGAGCAAGCTGTTAGCTTGAAGAGGGGAACACAGTGGCAGAAAATGTAAAAGCTGGAAGCTGTGGAAGCTTACTGAAAGTGATAAGTATGTGCATTGGGAAATAAACAGAAGAGTTCACTGTCCCTTGAGGCTTTTGTTAGTTACATCATGACTTATATCAGTTTTTCTAAGTAAAATTCATATTTATGTGAGGTGTAATTAAACTGATGTTACTCTCTAAACTAATTTGGTGTTACAATTTCTGTTTCTAATGAGAATTTCTCTCTGTAGATAATCAGCTAGAGACAGAAATCACTGATTTTTATGAAGAGACTAAAGTAAAATTTTCAGACCTTTCAGAAGAGCTCTTGTGGGAGTACATTCATAGTGGAGAGCCTATGTAAGTAAGACTCTAAAGCTACCTAATACTATATCAGAATAGATCTTGGATTATGTTACTAGCCTGCAGCATAAAATATTTTGCCCTGGAAATTCTGTAATATAGTAAGAAGTCTTGGTATTTGTTTTCTGTTGTTCCACCATTGTCACCTATACAGGATTTTTTAAACACTACAATTCAACTGTTGGTTTTTCTTTAATGAAGGCTTAGTCTTGTGTAATTCCTTAGAATTAAATAATTGCATGAGAAATTAAGAAATTGACTTGTTTTTTGTTTTGCTGTTTTGGATTGGATTGAGTCATCCTTCTTTTCAAGAATATAAGCGACATGTAGTATTTTAAAGTGACACTAATTCTAAAAGTGTATTGCTAAGTTAAAATGTGAACAAGGAGTGAGGGGAAAGCACTATCTCAAAGTGGACTATGAGCCCAACATCTTTATGATGGCTACAGAATTACAGCTGTTCACTTTCTGTCTTGTTTTCCTACTCCTTTCTTCAACCAAGAATTTTTGTTTTCTAACTGGTAGACTTCTTCTTACTGTTTCTCTCTGTAGAAATAAGGCTGGTCTACAGTAATTCTAGCTACCTTGTGATTCTCTAATGAGTAGATTTAGTTTCTGTTAGCCTCTATGAACCATAACTTCTTATTCTGTATGTTCTGGAAATTCAGAACTTGTTCTCATCCAATCTAAGCTTAAACCAACTATCTTGTAGCAGTGTACTTTCAGAATCAGTTTGCAATTCTGTACAGTCTGGAGTTAATAGATCTGAGACTGACTGACCTTTGGTTTCAGAGGTTGCTTACTTAAGCTTTCAGGTTTGGATGTTAGTCAGTGTACTTCTAACTACCTTGTTCCGTAGGCGTGAGCAGTGAAAATGTTGGATTACTGCACTTTATCTGGCTGTATACATAACATTACACAGTGAAATTTACATAATTAACTTAAAGACAGATTAAATTCCCGAGGTTACTTTCTGTGAAATACATGTGTGTACTAGTATTAGCATGATGCTAGAGCACCTTGCTGCATACAGCTCTACTTATATTTCCAAAAGATTACATAGAAATTAGATAAGACTTAGTGAGATAGCACTGGATTTTGTATTTGAATAGGACTATGTTTGAGTTCTAAGATGTCCTCTTAAGTTTGAGCTCCTTTTCAAGCTAATGTATGCCTAAGGACCCTTCAGCCTTTAGTGGATTAGGGCTAGGGTCAAATTGTAACTGGGTGACTGAGTGGCAGCATTGGTCTCAGGAGCTCTTGCTGCTACTATCCTTGCCAGACAGGACATGGAGGAAGCTGGGTGACCTATGACAACGTGGTTTGATTGCAGTCAGATGGTATATCTCCATCTAGGGGACTATGTCACTTGAACTGGCAGAAACTTAAGGACCTTAGGCTACTCACCCTTAGTAGAAATGTTAATCCTTATATTTAGTTATGACTTATAAATTGCAGTTTTGAGCTTAACTAGTCTTTATTCCAGTCTCTGCAGTACCAGTGATTACATGTTCTGTGCAACCTTTACTATCAAGAACACTCTCAACCTTAATTAGATAGGTCTCAGCTTTCATTTTCTCTCCCCCAGGGACAAGGCTGGTGGATATGGAATCCAAGCCCTTGGTGGAATGTTAGTTGAGTATGTCCATGGAGACTTCTTGAACGTGGTGGGATTTCCTCTGAATCACTTCTGCAAAAAGCTAGCAGAGTTGTACTATCCACCCCTTAAACATACCATACAGCATATAAAGCATGACTCTATCCCTTCTGTGGACACTTTTGATGGCCTAAGTGATGGAGAAAGTGAATCCTCAAGTTTCAAGGAACATAAAGGTGCTAGTAAGTTGGACAGTCCCTCGGGAGTTATTTACAACTCTGAAAGCAGCTCTGGTGTCAGAACTGGTTCTGTGATACCTTTGGAAAATCAGAATGGAGTGTCAGACAGTGCAACAAAAGTTCCACCTAAAATTCTAGACCTGATGGATGGTTTTAGAGCTTCAAAGGTAAGGATAAGGGGGAGAATGGGGAATAAAACTAATTACTCTGATTAATACAATCGCTTTGTTGGAGCTAATTTGAAATGCTTGAGATGGGATAAGAATAATAGTATAAAAGAACCGCTGTGCATTACAAGAGAATCTATGGTAACTGAAACTTCTGACAGAACAGAGATATATGTATATATTTTTGTATGAATTCTATGTACTGTTTAACTGCAGAGATGGTTAAAAATCTTCCTTTTAATTTGAAATTGAAGATGTCCACAGGACTATTTTTGTTTCTTTTTCCTTTTGCCCCTTGCATGTTGGGTATTGAGTATAAATGGTTAAACTGCTTCTAGGATGTCTGGAAACAGTACCTATCTGCTTTCTTTCCATATGTTCCTTTTGTTGTGTTGTCTAATTATATGCAACTTATGGAAGATTGACTTATCTTTCATTAGCTACATCAGTGATTCAGACTCTGGTGCATGTTGTAATTAGGAGACTCCAAAATAACAGTAATTTCAGAAATGTACCATGCAAATCATGCAAAAAAAATGCATTCCAAGTAAAAGTGGAGTGTTGTTGGGAAACTTCGTAATGCTTTTAAATATAAATGTACCACTGAGGTTTTTTGTACTAAGTGCAATCAAACAGAAAACAACCTCTTTATCTAAACTGCCCAAAAGGCTTTTTGTGTGCTTTAATTACCAAACTTATTTTAAATATATGCAATGCTTGTCATAGTGTTCTTTTTTTGTTGTTGTTGTTTTCCCCTTTTGAACTTGTAATGCTTAGTTTTAGAATTCTGGGGGAGATCTTAACTTTTTTTTTTATTTCCTGTTAAGGAAGTAACTCTTTTTATACCCTGTTTCATGTTCTAGTTGTTTATCAGATATTGCCTGGAGATTATCAGCTGGAGAGATGTACACCTAACACAGGCTACAAACTGAAGGTCACATGCTCTGTGAAGCAGCCAAGTGTAATGGGGAATGAGTAACTGGGTGTTTTAAGTGCTACCAAGTTATGTGCTCAGAGCTCCACTGTAGTGAAGAAAGTGAAGGAGGAATTGAACACTAGTCATTCTGAATAGATTACTGATATCAAGTTGGTGATGTTTCAGAAAGAGATGGAAAAAACTGCTCAAGTGGCAGTGAAATGACAAACCTAAAGATAATTAAAAATAGCAGAAGAAAATACACAAAACAGTGAACAGTGGTTCTGTTGAAACAGTAGAAAGTCACAGTTAAGCCTGTAAATTGGTGGCTACTCTTATAGTAGTCCTGGGCACAGTACAGTTAAGTTATGGAATGATAATAAAATCAGATGTTCTTATAAAGCTGGGCAGTAGCAGTAGTTGTTTCAGTAGCATAGCAAGGGCTAATGGTAGGCTTGTTGAGTAACGTGTATCCACTGAGAGCAAGTTTGACTTACCAGAATGGATGAGGTAATGCTTAGCACATCTTCAAGTGCAAAATACTGAGAATTAACAGCGTTCTGTAATTTCACATTATGTGCGCTGGCTGCTGTGATCTGATGGCAAATTCAGTTCTCTGCGATGAAAGTTGATGACAAACTGTTAATAGAAGCAGGAGCTTTTCTTTCTTAGTAATCCATGTAAAATCAGCATAGAATGCTGAGTTTCATGCTGGGCTAGTGGGGATTTCTCTTCCTAAGGCCTGAAGATATTTGTACAATTCATTACTGGTTGTGGATTATATCTGTAGGTTGACAAATCTTACCTCCTCTCTTTGTACTTCTAGAATATGGATAAGAGCACAAAAGCATTTAGCTTCATGAAAGCTCTCAAGATCTGTTTCATTTTGTTTCTCGAGTGTTGTTGCTTCATAAAGTGGGCTGAAATCTGCAGAAGAAGGAGGCATTGCCACCTGCTTTTCTATGAACAGCTGCTGTTGCAGAACAGATCAGGTTTAAGTGATATATTCTCCAGTTCTCTGGCATCTTCTGAAATTGCATATCCTGATCTTTACTTGCTGTTAGGATATTTGTTTGCTTTGTTTGTGAACTGGGCATTACAGAATTATGGATTGATTTATACTGCTAATTTTATTTATTTATTTATTTATTTATTTATTTTTCCCTCCTGTAATTTCCAGGTCACATTAATTAGTTCAAAGCTTGGGCAGATCTTGGATATCAAATGGCTGTAGTATAGAAGTGGTTGGATCAGTACTGTAAAAGCCTGGATTCTAATAAATCCCAACTGCATGTTCTTATTAAAACAACAGAGGAAATGACAGAAGGATGAAGATAATAAAATGTTTGCACAGTAGCATACCTTTCTCTCAAATATATATATATATATATTTTATTAAATAGAATGTGTATCCTTCTTATTTTTCAAGTACATCACAGTTGCTTGCAGTTGCAGTGAAGTGTCTCAGTGATAGCTGTGTGTGCTTCTACTGTGCTCTATACGAATACCGATGTTTTAGGACTTTTAACATGCTTCTGAGCACTGAAACTGAGGTGTTTTATTTTCTTTGTTCCGTGTGTAAGTGTCTTAGCAAAGTGTGCATGTAGTCATGTAGTAGAGTTGTACTTTGAAGTCTTATTCCTTTTTCTAGACATAGTTTTTACTGCACAAAGACCAGTCTGTCTATAACCGAAGCTGCTACATTACCTTAATGGAACATTGCAGTTCCTTATATTTTAGGTAAATCAAATTTAAATCAGTCTTTTACACATTCTCTTAGGCATTAGTTCAGTTGTTTAAATATATTTGGCTTAATGGGACACGCATATAGCTAGGCATATGCTAAATATTCATATAACGAGGTGCTCTTAATACAAACTTTGTAGGATGCATGCCAGTGTATTTTGAGTTCCCTTCTCTCCTATACCTCTGTCCCAATTAATGTTACTTAGCAAAGCTATTAAAACACCTAGAGGAAAAGAAACCTGTTATAACAGTTCTTAGGAGTTGTTACTGTGTAGCACTTAAATAACAGTAATTATGTAGGCTAATACTTCTGGAATGTCTGTGGCAAAAGGTGTAGGTCCTTTTGTTTCTTGATTGCAGTCTTTCAAATGCAACTGGTTTTGTTCTTTTTTCCTACATGTAGGCTCTGTTTGTAGCCTCTAAGCTGAAGATGTTTGATCATTTGAAAAAGAAAAGTCCTCAGAAGGCTGCAGATATTGCAAATGAGGTTGGAACTTCTGTGTGTGGAACTGAAAGGCTCCTTGATGCCTGTGCTGCTCTTGGTTTGCTGGAGAAAACACCACAAGGTGACTTTTTCCATCCCTTCCATGTTGCCAGTAACTTGGATTTGAGGCGGGAACATCGTTGCTTTGTCATTAATAGCTGGAATTGTTCTGTTTGGGAGCAGGCGTTATTTATTGAACACACAAGGTATCCTTTGAGAAAACCCTAGATTGATGTAGTGTTCAGAGAGCAAAAGCAATCATCTCCAAATTTTAATAACTTTCATGGGCAAGTCCCAGGGAGAAGCATAAAAGCTCAGATGTGCCATCTAAATAAGGAAATGAAAGAGAAAGTCCTAAAGGCAGAACGTATTGGGGAATGTGTGAATTTGGGGGAAGAAAAGGCATAATCTAAAACAGAAGAATGCAGTCAAGAGTGAGGAACTTCTAATGGTTTTCTGTGAATGTCGGATGCATAGTTATGATTATCTGGATCATAAATAAACAATGAAAAGGTTCTCTACATCCTTCAGCACCTACATTCATTTTAGAAAGGAAGTCCCAAAGTGATTTTCATTCTTGAAGAATGAGGAGACCTTTAGAAGTATTTCATAGGAAGCTTTGTTCAGTAAAACACTTTGTGATGCCAAGATCAGGATTGGTTGCTCTTTAATGGCATTACAGGGTAATATGCCTTGAAATATTAGCTAACATCTATAAAGTGCTGGAACAAAACTGGTTACAATTGTGCTCTTCCCTTAAGGTTATAGTAATACGGATTCAGCAAATACTTATCTGGCATCTGATGGTGAATTCTCGCTTCATGGCTACATTATCCACTCTAATGACCATCTTTGGCCTCTCTTTACACATTTGGAGTCTGCTGTTAAAGAGGGAAGCAGGCAGAACCATCGAGCCTTTGGAAAGAAAACGGAGGATTTATTTAATGTAACGTAAATTCTTATTTGTTTCAAAACTCACAAGTCCAGATGTTATCTAAGGGGAAATAGAAAATGAGCTGTTAAAGAGTTCGTGAATCTCAAATGCTAGAAATACAGCATAACTTGCTAGTCGTAGATTTCTGTTCCCTTCAACTTTTACAGTGCAGTCTTAAGGCTCTAGAAGTTCTGGAGCAATCACAGGATATATAGGAAACTTCAGTGCTGATAAAATTCAGATGGAAGTTCTGCCCACCCAGATAACATGCCCTACAACAACCTCTCAGTGTGTTTAATTGACTACTGTGTGACCTTTTTGTTATACCAGGCATGCATTTTATATGTATTCCTTCAATTCTGGGTGCTGATTGCTTGTTACTGATGTGCATCCAATGCAATCTGTAGAGGCTGTACATTCAAAGTTGCTTTTAAAGTGCTTTAAAGTTTCTGTTAATGCAGGGGAGGAATGATCTAGTCCACATAAGTCACTCTGAAAGTAATGCCTCCTATTTATCTCTGTGGAAACCACAACAGATTCAAAGGGCATAATTAACCCTATTTGATAGAGCAAAATCTCAGCTATAAAACACTATTTTTAAACAGTCACCTCCTTTAGCTGTGCATTTTTGTCAGTGATGAAGCCTATATGCTTAGCCTGCAAGTCTGTGCCGCCATCTAGAGAGAGCACTGCTTGTCTTTCACATCACTTTCACCACTGCTGAAATGCACCACTCACTGTGCTCTTATCCACAGTTTGGTCCCTATGAACATTCAGGGAGTGTCAATGATGCCATTGGTGTCAACACCATTTTGTCAGACTGCCCATCTGCTGAAAACTGTCACATGGCAACATTTAACAGAATATTGGCAGAAAAGTTTAGCCTCTGCTACCATGCTACCATATTACCAACACCCACCTCTGATGTTGTAGGCCAACTGAATAAAACAAGGTGTGTTACTTTTGGTGCAGCCTTTGTTTTATCTAAGTTTGTAGTTTTGTATATACTTCAAGCTGGCGTATGTTGCCATTAAGAACTGTAATCCTTTCCTTAATCTGTTTCCATCTCCATAGTATTCCTTTCCTAATGCTAGCTGAGGTGGGTCTCTTCAGACTGGGATATCAGTTAAGGTGATTCCTAACTCAGCAGTTCTACACCTAGTGAAGCAAACTGGGGGCATAAATATTTGTGCCTGTTTAAGAGAGAGTGGAAGAGATTTATATAAGGATTTCATCTTTGACTGCAATACTTCAGGCTGCATCTTGAGGTTCTTGATTTGTATTAAACTTCTAAATGTTGAGTAAGCTAGTTTTCTAAAGAGAATGTCTATTCACTTCCATTGTGGTTAATAAATGAAGTAACAGCCTTTGGAGATTTTAGGAAGTCCTTTTAGCCTAACATTGTCTAAATTACTGGTGGACAGAAGCTCCCTTATGAATCCTTCAGAGACTGTTTTAAAGGGAACATAGATTCTTTAGGATAACTGCTGAAGTAGATACTTAAATCTGTGTGAATTACTAACTTTAGTGTAGGTGAGCTGTTTTTTGTTAATCTGGATTATCAACTAGGGTTTTACTGGATGATGCAAGGCAGGAGTCACTACTATTTGAGATCTGCAATTTCATATCTCTGCAGTGCAGTATGTGTCCAAGCAGGATAGATGCACTGCCTGTGGTACTATATATATCATAGCCTGTAGATATTCCACTTAATGGTAATTTAAGAGCAACGTATATCCAGTATGGTTAGTATAGAAGTGAGATGTGTTTTATGCATCACTTAAAAGCTTGAGGCACAAACAATCTAATTATTTTCTCATGTGAAAATAAATGCCAGAATTGCATGAAATCAGTTTGTGAGTATATCAGGAGGAAGGATCATAGATGAAAATTCAGTCTGTTTGTTCAAGCATTTTAAAGATAGAAGACATTCTGCTGTGGAACAAATTCCTTAAATATATATCTGAGGCATAGAATTGAGTTAAAAACACTTCGGATTACCTCTTCCTCCTGCTGTACTGCCTCAGCTCATATAGACAGATGGAAGTGTTGAATTTAATAGCCCTTGAGCTAACCAAGACTGTGACCAAGCTAGTTAAGTGTGTGTTCTTTGAGACATACTACAAAAGATGAAGCAGTTGTAACCAGACAGTTAGGGTTAACCAACCAGAACTTGGATGAGCAACCAGGCAATGATACTTTGGTCTACTTTTAATTTCAGAATTCTCATATTAATATACTAGTTCACCATCTCCCTTGATTGAACATAACTGCAGTTATAGTAATTGAAATTTGTTTCACATTGCCTGTGTTTTAAATTTCTTTTTTCTTTTTAAGGACTATTATCAGAGCCAAGAGGTGAAGCAGCGTTTTATGGCTGCTATGCACAGCATTGCCCACCTTACGGCAAGAGATGTGGCTACAGCATTTGATCTTTCAGAGTTTAAGACTGCTTGTGACTTAGGAGGTATGGTCTGTAGTTGAGCCGGTGTGCAAATTAAAGGGAAAAAGCTTGCTTTGAGATCCGTATTTTATTACTCAGTACATGCATAATTTTCCACTTGATTTGGGTAAAATTGACTACTGTTACTTTTCTGGTATTGTAATGTGAAAATAAAAGGACTGAGTGCAGTTAATTGAAAGCAGAGTTATTTAAGTGGTAGTTCAGTGACTTGACAGTACCTGAATAATCTGAAGTAAGTGAATGTCACAGTGTTACGCAGTGATGAACGGCTCAGCACAGAAAACAAAGTTAGTGGCTTATATGGTAGAATCTTTCAGTGCTGGTATGTCAGCCTTGAAACTGCAACAGATTAGAATGGGCTGAAGATTCATTTGGTTATGGTGCTGTTTGTGTTTTTTCCCAATTAATATCTAAGATGACCACCAAGATGTTGAAGACCAGTGATAGATGTGAAGGAATTCTCATTGTCAGTGGTTTTATAAAAAACAATAAGCCCTGAAGTAGTGTTATCAAAGGCCATGCTAATGAGTCTGTAATAGAGTTGGGAATAACTATACTGCCCAAACTTTGAGGTGTTGTTATTGATCATATTAAGTACTCTTGATCATATTAACTGTCAGTATTAATACTGAAGTATTAACTACTGGCTACCTTTACTTCTGAACTGATGTTTGTCTCTTAATGTTACATACAGACTTTTTCTTAAAAATCTATGCGAATGGTAAGAGAGAAGATTTTACTTGAGTTTCTTTGAACTTCCAACAGGTTGTACTGGAGCTCTGGCTCATGAATTAATGCGAATATACCCAAATATGAAGGTCACAGTGTTTGACCTTCCAGAAGTTATTGCAAACACCTCTTGCTTTCAACCATCAGAACAGTGCACAGCTCCAGTGACATTTGTATCAGGTAAACATAACATTACCATTTATCTGATATCTATTATCCTCAAGCACAGGACAGTCTCTCTTGCTGCAGAAAATGGTGTGCTGCCATGCTCCAACCCCAAATCTGACTTGGTACAATGCAGCATTGGCTCACCCATAGTAAACGGGTATTGTTCTTCTCAAGCCTGTAGGGATAGAACCAAACAATGGTTTGAGAGTGGTGGTAAATGAAGTGTGAGTGGAAGTAGAGTGTGTCCTTGTCTTTGGCTTTTCCTATCTAGGCAAGATCAATATAGTTATTACAAAAGACTTCAGTCTCTTCTTTTTTGCTTTAGTCTTTCTCTCCATTTCTACATTTAACAGAATTCTTACCTGTGATCTGCTCTGCTTTACACTATGCTTTCCTTAGCTACTGATCAGTGTATCACTACTCCTCTTTCTTCAGACTTCTTTTTTCACCTCTGCTGGAACTCCTAGTTCCATCTCAATGTTTATATTTCCTTCTGGGGAGCTGTACTAACTGAAATGAAACATACTAACTCTGCCTTTCAACAGGTGACTTTTTCACGGATGACCTTCCAGAAGCAGATCTTTACATACTTTCCCGTGTTCTTCATGACTGGCCTGATGAAAAGATTCACGTACTATTAAAGAAAATATCAACTGCTTGCAGACCAGGTAGGTTTTTAATCTCTTATGATTGATTACAGGTGCAGATTAATGCACAATCATAGAATCATAATAATAAGTTAATATATTTAAAATATGGATATTTTTGTCTAATCATGGCAGCCTTTGCTTACATGCCTGCTTGCATTATAGTAATGCTTCCAAGAAAAAACAAATCTACTAACAAAATGATATAAAGTCCTTACTGTAGTTGCAGATTTTACAAGCAACTACATCATCTCCTCTATCACTGTGTTCAACCTTGCAAAGATCTGTATCATCAATTACTGAAGCATGAGTTTCTACCTTTATATACAAGCAAGCCAATTAAATTTGCTGCAAGTTAATCAAGGAGAGGCAATTCTTGCTATGTCAGTAGTACCTAGAGTAGTGGAGTTCAGCACTACTTTATGATGAGATTTCTTGAAAAATATGTGGTGTTGTACTTTCAACTACATTTTGAAAAAGATAAAAGATCAAAGGGGAGACACCTCGAGCAAAAAGCAAGAGAAAAACCTTCCTGCTTTACTCAACTGGTTGCTTAATGCAAGAGGATTAATAGTAGCTATGAATTTTGTTTCACAGGAGTGCATTCAAAATAAGATCTAGGTTGCAAAGCATAACCCTGTTACTCAGGATTGTATGAGCTGAAAGGAACTTCTGGAGATCATCAAGTCTAGTCCCCCTGCTAAGGAAGGTTCCCTACATGTAGGTCACGTAGGAAGGTTTCAAGATGGATTTTGAATATCTCTAGAGAAAGAGACTCCAGAACCTCTCTGGGCAGCTTGTTTATACACTACAAAGGAAAACTGGATGGCTGTCTTTCCTTATGTGAGGATTGGGATATGACAGGAAGGAGTTGGTTGGTTCAAATGGTAACAAGACTGAGTTTAAAAATCATGTTCAGGAAGTGATCTAAACTTTAATGAAGTAGAAACAGTGCTCAAAGCTTCCTCCTCCCCCTAACAACTAATGGTTTCTTCCAGGAAGAGATGATTGAAAGTAAAATTTAGCTACTGATTACCACTGAAGACCATTAAAACACTGTTCTGGTGGGGGACCTATGTGTAAATGTCTCTGAACAAAACACTAAAAATGTGAAGCTAGAAATACCTTACTAAAGTACTTCTGGTTGTTCTGGAAATGCAGGAAGTGCCTTGCTAGTGGCAGAAAGTGTGCTTGACGAGCAGAAGACACACCCTCCTAGAGTTGTACTGCAGTCTCTGAGCATGACTGAAGGCAAGCAGAGAAGTGGCTCAGAATATAAGCAGCTGCTGGAGAAATACGGATTCACCAATACACAAATTAAGATCACAGGCAACTTACTAGATGCTGTTTTGTGCTTCAAGTAAAGTCAGTCATCTTTGCTTGAAGAGAAATAGCATGAGGTGCTGAATTGTTTTAACGTGTGCAATATACCCGTCGTCACCCAACATTGTCAGTTTAGGACCATTTTGACCCTTTATTTGAAACATAGATGCTAGATATTGTCATAGATATGAAACTGGTCAGCTTTAAATAAAAAGTTTAACTCAATTCTGTACAAGCTGTATAGTCTTTGAGATAATAGTTGTCTTTCCTTTCCTATGGGGCTTTATTGAGAAGCGCTTCAAGGATGCCATTTTGTGCTTTAAAAAGTAAAATTAAAGAAAAATAAATTGGTCCAAAGTAAGACAACCAAACTAATCAGGTTCCTGCAGTACTTGTAAGGTCATAGGAACTTCAGTAACTTCTAATTTCTAGGCACATTATATGCCCACACAGACTCCACTTGAGTTGTTCCCATTTGTTCCTCTCAGATTTATTCTTTTTCTGAATATTTTTTTTTCTGAGTATTGATAAATGGCTGTTTATACTTTGCCTCATCTGAGATGAAATTTAGGTTTTACACAGCTTCTCAAAGGTCTGTGAATAGGAATTTCTTTATGCTCCAGCTTTTAATTAAAGAAATACATACTCCATCTCCTCTCCTCTAGTACTTTGTCACTAATGTCACTGCTTTTAATCGTTTTCTTTCTGATACTATATTAATATTTACCATTTCTATTTTAAATGCCCTTTGTAGTAGAAGCATTCCTAGAGATTAAAGTTGTACTTTCAAACTGGCTTTCTCTTCTATCAGTTATTACTTTCTTGTCTGCCACATTTCAGGAGCAATAACCCTAATGAGCCGACCTCAGCAAATAGTTTTAGCAAGGTCAGGAGTTGCATCTGCCTGCTAGACTCCGTCTTGTTATTTAATCGGAAGTTACTTTGCTCTTTGAACACTGACTAAAGCAAACGTACTACAGTGATTCATTCAGTTCATCTAAGAGATGTAAAGTACAGAGTTTTTCAGCTGTAGAAAACTAGGGGGATGTCAGATTTCTCCCAGGCTGGGTATGTAAGTCTTAGCAGAAGCTTTTTATGCATGAAATTTTGCTGATTTCATCTGTTCAGATGTTTGGAGAGATGTCCAACTGCTGAATGTATTTGAAACAAGTTTGTTTTCTGCGCTGATACAAAGTTTGTCATTATGCTTAAAGGGTTTATATTTTAAAAGACTTATTCCAGCAATGAGTTTTTCTGTTCATCAAGTTCATGCTATATTTCAGGCTGTTAGAAACTGAGTCAGAACACCACACTCTTAAAGCTGGCACATTTATTACTGTCAGACTTAAATTTGTACCTCTAAGTACTGTGTACTTAACGACTATAAAACTTGACTAGCACACATGGTTAACACATCTCCTCAGTGTACTCTGTTATTAAAGTGCAGCACTTTATACAAAATGAGACTTAGTTCCTTGAGCATGGTGACTGTGGTAATATACAGCACTGTGTTCTTTGCTGTTTCTTTATTGTGAAGTCAGCTTTAAGATATGAATATGAAGTAGCCATTTATTTAAAAACAAAACAAAATCAAAAACAACTTATAATAAATTACTGCAGTGTGATGTGGTTAGAGGGTTCAGGATCATTTTGCTAGCTACACTTGTCCACCTTACAAAGGAGACTAATACAGGTTTTGCTGAATGGTGGGTGCCTAAAAGACAGAGCCAGGCTCTCTCCTATGATGCACAGTCACGGAATGAGGGATGATGGACACAGTTGGGAAACCATGACTGGATAACAAGATGGGGAAAAAATCGTTAAGTATTGGAGCAGGTTGTTCAGAGGTTGTGGGATCTCTGTCCTTAGGGGTTTTAAGATCTGAGGATAAAGCTCTGAGCAAGCTGATGTGACTGCAGAGCTGTTCCACTTCAAGTAGGAGCGTAGAGCAGAGTTTGCCTGTCATCTACTTCAACTAAAGCTGTTCTATATTTGATTGATTCCATTCGGGTGATAAATGGTAAACTCATCCTTTCTCACTAATGTTCAAACTTCTTTATTTTTTTCCTGGAAAAAGCTGGTATTGTTTCTGAGTGGAGGGAGTAGATTTAATGGTGTTACACTGAAAAGATTTCCTGAGCAGTGGCGATAACAGGAGAGTTTGGGCCTAAGAATGAAGACGTAAAGAATGTAGGGACAGGTTTTAGAATGCAAGTGATTTTTTTTTTTGCCAATAAACCCTGTAGGTTTTTTGTTTCTTTTTGGGAAGTGACATTCAGCTACACCTTCTTGAGGATGCTGTCTTACCCACGTTCTGTGTTAACAAATAGTTCAGTGAAATTTGATGGCTCTTTTGTTTTTAAGTGGAGATTAACAGGGATTTAAAGGATAATAGATGAATGAGAAGAAATTCAGAATTTGCTCACTGAGCAGGGAGGTGAGCAAGAATCCTTGAGGACAGAAGGCGAAGGTTTGTAAAAGGAAAAGAGACAAAACTTGACTGGCTGTGGTAGTTCAGTCACTTATATTAAAATATTGACCATATTACAGCTATTAACCAGTATCTGTGGCTGGAAAGTGGATGGGACAGAATTGTAACTAAGCCAGACAGCCTAAAATCTTAGGAGGAGGTACTGAATGGCCTTTTTCTTTGTGAAGCACCTGTTCACCACAGGATACATGGCTTGAGCCTGCATTTACTGAGGTTACTAATGATATGGTGATGAAGCAGGGTATTTATTAATAAGCTTTTGAAGGACTTCTATGACACCTGATAGTAACACAGAGGTCTCAGCTAGCAATATTATCCTCAAGTCTTAATCTTTTCTCTAAGCTGCAGTCTTATTATAGAATCACAGAATATTCTGAGTTGGAAGTGATCTATGAGGCTCTTCAAGTCCAGCTTCTGGCTACACACAGGACTACTCAGTGTTCTGTGTTTGAGAGTAGAGCCTTAGCTTTTCATTGTACGTCTTGCCCTTTTATGTAGCCCTCCTTTGGATGCTCTCTTGGATGGTTTTGTGTCCTTGTATTGTGGTGCTCAAAACAGCATACGTTGAGGTGTGGTTATGTTTAATTTTATACTTCATTGTTTGCTAAATGCCTGAGGTGTACTGGTTGGAATGACAGAGGGGATCGTCTTTGGGGTCAGAACAAAGATACTAATGTTGTGCAGCACTTAATAGTAAGATCACTGCAGCCATCTTGTTCCGAGTTGGTGGTCCTTCTACTGTGCCAAGAAGCTACGACCACATAAAATGCCAGTCTCAAAGGCAGTAAGTAAAACAGCTCTTGTTTTGTCAAGTGCCCCCTCAATCATGTCTTCCCCGTCCCATTCATGGGTCTGAAGATGGAGGAAGAGGCTGTATGTGAATGATCTATTCAAGTTCTACCCTCAACCCTTGACCATTCCTACCAGAAACATCTCAGTTCCTACAGAAGTAATGTAATAATAATAATAAAAAAAAAGCTTTGTGGCTTCTGTAATGTGTGCCATCCACTGTTTTGTCCCCCTTGGCACAACTTAGCAGAAATTGTCTCGTTGATAATGGATTAGTACTGTTGTATGCATTTGTTTTTAAATTAGGCTGTGGGATTTTGCTGGCTGAGATGCTATTGGATGACGAGAAGAAGAACAGGAGCACAGCTTTGCTTCAGTCTTTGAACATGCTCGTGCAGATGGAGGGAAAGGAAAGAAGTGGCTCTGAATATCGAGGCTTACTGGAACAACACGGATTCTCTAAAGTCAAAACCAAACTGACAGGGAATTTGTTAGATGCTGTTCTCTGCATTAAGACTTAGGGGAAAAAGATTTAGTAGTAAAATCTGGATTGTATTTGATGTCTTGTAATTATACAAACATATTCTGTTTCCCAGTAATGTAAACAATAAATGCTTTGTTTTTTGAAGTTACACTTACAGGAGGGAAGCAATTGATGGCATTTATCTTGAGCTTGAGAAACTTTTAAGGCTCAAAATAACGATTCTTCTGGCAATGTTTGATGGCACTGATATTGTAGTTGCACAGTACCTGTAATGCAGTCAGAAACATGCTGTCAGCAGCCCCACGCATTGACATTGCTGAGAAATCACAGATTTTTCCATAGTGGATGCAATCTGAATAGTCCAGCTTTTAGATGAGCACTCATCACTTTATTTCCTAAAGTTAATGCAGGTATAATTGCAATAATCCAACAACAGCCATTTTAATACTGTTTTTATTTTACACTTTGTACTGTAAACAAAACAAAAACCCCAAAACATTACCTTTTTCTCTCTACCGGTTGCCTATAGCTTTGTATTTTGCTTTCCTTTATTAAAAAAATAATTATACTTTGCATCTTTTTTTCTTCTTCAGTATATATTCTGTTCACTGTCTCCTGTTTCACAGCCTGTTTGACTAAAAGGAATACAATTTGCAGGAGTTCCTCATTTTTTGGTCCCCTCTTTTCCTCATTGCGCCACAGCTGTCTCTGCTGTTTACACAGTTAGAAACTATATGGGCACAGCAGGATTTCAAACAGCTGTGCCTATTGCCTCTATACAGACAAGGTTTAGCTTGAGGTGCTAGAGGTGCCACCCCTCTGCATACCATAACTCTTCTGCCCTTTTACGCATTCAGAACTATTTCCCAGGCTACCTTTCCTTGTCCTTTCTCCTTGACTGCAGTGCTCCTTAACTGCTGGGCCTGTCTTCTTAGTAACTCAGTCAAGATGGACACATTGCTGTAGCTGCTAGCTGCAGGCTCGTGTTTTCTCCACTAACCTACTTGCATCATTTGTAAGCCTCAGAAAGTTGGGGGCTATGGAAACATTTTGCTTCTGGGGACCATGGATTATGTACAGATAACTTGTAGGCATAATTCACAAGGACATTTGGAATTATCTCAAAACATTTGTGCTGGGAGATGGGATCTTGCTCTAGTCCTGTCATTTGCTACATAACCAGTCAAGTAGTCAGAAGCTTCTGCACCAGATGATTCGTGTAACGCTATGTGTCACAGATAAGAAAAGGTGTTTGAGGTTACCTGGGATGTGTATAAATGCTGCTTATCTCATTGCTATTTTACAGAACTCACTAGGCATGCACCTTGTTAGTATGTAAGCGTTAACTATTTAATATAGTCAGGAAACAGCACTGTCATGATAGTGAAGTCAAGCTTGGAAGAATTAAAGCAGAAGCTTCTCAAGAGCATCAGAAAAGACTCCTCTGCATTCTGTGGGGTTTCTTGAAATGGTTTTTACATAAAAGCACAAGTTTCACCTCTTGGTGAAATAGCTTTTTAAGCCACATGTGTCTGTGAGAACACGCACCATGGCCTTTCATTACATACAGCCAAAGTATGGTCCTGTCACACAGCATGTGCATGACCTTCTGTGGGTCAGCGTGGGAGTCACAGAATCACAGAATTGTAGGGGTTGGAAGGGACCTCCAGAGATCATTGAGTCCAACCCCCCTGCCAAAGCAGGCTCCCTACACCACGTCGCACAGGTAGGCATCCAGGCAGGTCTTGAATATCTCCAGAGAAGGAGACTCCACCACCTCCCTGGGCAGCCTGTTCCAGTGCTCCGTCACCCTCACTGTAAAGAAGTTCTTGTGCACATTCGTGCGGAACTTCCTATGCTGGAGTTTCAGCCCATTTCCCCTAGTCCTGTCCCCACGCACTACTGAAAACAGACCAGCCTCGCCACTATGGCTCCCACACTTCAGGTATTTATAAACCTGGATCAAGTCCCCTCTCAGCCTTCTTTTCTCAAGGCTAAACAGACCCAGTTCCCTAAGTCTCTCCTCGTAGGGGAGATGCTCCAGGCCCTTCACCATCTTTGTGGCCCTCCGCTGGACTCTTTCCAAGAGATCCCTGTCTTTTTTGTACTGGGGAGCCCAGAACTGGACACAGTATTCAGTCACTTCACTACCTGCCTATCCTGGATCAGAACATAAAGCAGCATAAAATTGCTTCCTATCTTTCCATGTGCAATAAGAGGTGCAATGACATGTGACAGAGTCTGCAAAGTGGAAGGACGCCAGGCACGTCCTGTTCTCACAGCACCCGGCCTGACCTGCTCTTGCTGACCTCCTGCACAATGCTGTGTGCACGTGAGCTGGTTTTGGATGCTTCCACAGCTGCACTCCGTGCTTTACCAGTCGAACAGTTGTGTGTTTAAAAGAAAGCTTGGCTTTATTTACGCTTGCAGGAAGCATCCATTAAAATCGAAAGCAATTGCCAAGTGGCACACGGTAACTCGTGCCCGGCGGCTAGCACGGTTTCAGACACCAGTCGGGCTATGAGATGTACGATTTCACTTCCAGCACACAGCAACCCTCGGCCGGGTGGAGGCACGGCCTCCCGCCCTTGACAAAGCCTCCGGCGGCGCCTTCCGGCCGAGACTACGGCGCGACGCGAGCGCTGCTACGCGGCGCTGCAGCACAGGCGCCGGAGGGGCACGGCTAGGGGCGGGAGCGCGGCAATGCCCTAACTACCGCACCGACGCGACCCGACCCCGCCCATTGGACGCCGAGGCCCCGCCTCCCGGAGGCTTGGCCAATGAGAAGCTGCGGGGCGGGGCCGACGGGGCCCGGCATTTAGCTGTTGCGCGGCGGCAGGCCCGCCCTTTCTGCCTGAGCGGTGGCGGTGTCTCTTCCCCGGCAGCTGCGACGTGAACATGGCGGACCAGGCCATCTCCTTCCTGAAGGACTTCCTAGCGGGCGGCGTCGCCGCCGCTATCAGCAAGACGGCGGTAGCGCCCATCGAGCGGGTCAAGCTCCTGCTGCAGGTGAGTGACGCGGCCGAGCCCGGAGTGAGCGAGGAAGGCCGTGACCTTCCCCGGAGGCGCTTGTCCTGTGAGGGCCTGAGGAGACGCGGCGGGTACGGACAGGGAGGGGGGGGGGGAGGTTACAGCGGGCGGCAGCCGCCCGTGCGGAACAAAGGCCGCGCGTGAGGGGGTGGTCGGTAAGGTCACGTGGGCGGGGGGCGCGCGGCATGGCGGGGAAGCCGGTTCCGCTATGCGGGGCGCGGCGGGAGGGGGCGGTTCTCGGTGTCACTTCCTTGCGCGGGGCGGGAGCGCGCCTGCGCGCCGCCATCTTGGTGACCTTCACGTGGAGCCGGTGGTAGGGCGGGGCGTGTGAGAGCGGCCCGGGTTGACCCCGCGCCCCAAGGTGACCTTCGTGAAGGGCCTGGTGTTGAGATGCCGGGAAAATGGGATGGGATTTCCGGCTTTGCGTTGGTTCTTAGAGTTGTTTCCAGTTCTCTCTTAGCTGGAGGCTCTGTATGCGACCCCTGTGCGGAGCATAAGGTTTTAATTTTTGAGTTTATTAAGTGCGTTGCCTTTACTAAACTATAAACAGACAATCCGGTGGTGCAGTGGTATGAGGTGCTGTTTGCAACACCAGAGGCCTGGGGTTCGAATCCCCCCTGTGGTGCAAGTGGCAGAAATGCTGCTCTGCTACACAGAAGGGCTCAAATCCCGGGAGTTGGACTCGATGATCTCTAAGGTCCCTTCCAACTCGCACGATACTGTGATACTGTAATTCATAGTCTTAAGGTTCCGACTGACCCAGAGTATTGGGTTTTCTTGGAACCTGGCTATTACAGCTGTGGCAGACTTAGGCCTTCAGGTTGAGCAGCTCTGTGTTATGCTGCGAGCAGACTCAGACCCAGCTGCAGTGAGGGCTGGCTGAGGCATAGAGCCAAAAACTTACTGGGAGAGCAATGCTGCCTATTGCTGAAAGGGTTAGAACCAGAGGATCTTTAAGATCGTTTCCAATCCGAGCCATTCTGTGATTCTACGTAATGCATGTTTTTATTCGCAGGTGCAACATGCAAGTAAGCAAATTGCTGCTGATAAGCAGTACAAGGGTATCATCGATTGTGTAGTGCGCATCCCAAAGGAACAAGGAGTGTTGTCCTTCTGGCGAGGGAATTTGGCAAATGTCATCAGATACTTCCCAACTCAAGCTCTCAACTTTGCCTTCAAGGATAAGTATAAGCAGGTGTTCCTAGGAGGAGTAGACAAGCACACTCAGTTTTGGAGGTATTTTGCTGGCAACCTGGCTTCTGGTGGTGCAGCTGGAGCCACTTCCCTCTGCTTTGTCTACCCCTTGGATTTTGCAAGAACCCGTTTGGCAGCTGATGTTGGCAAAGCTGGTGCAGACAGAGAATTCTCTGGTCTCGGGGACTGTCTAGTCAAAATTACCAAGTCTGATGGTCTGCGTGGCTTGTATCAAGGGTTCAATGTCTCTGTTCAGGGCATCATCATCTATAGAGCTGCCTACTTTGGAATCTATGATACAGCAAAAGGTAAAGTTTCAGGAGGGTATTGATAAACTTGTTTGTAGAATTGTATTGCCTGCTTCTTCCTGTTGTTGTGTTGTTTTCTGTTTGTGACTTCTGTAGTTATGTAAGTGCGGTGGAAGAGGGCTATCTCTGCCAACAGGAGTGGCACTGCACTGAGAGTAGCACTTCAAGGGCGAAGCTTCAGCATGCATTGATGGTGTAGGCTGCTTTAGAATTCTCCCATTACGTTTGCCTTTAGAATGCTGCACTTTTTCCTAATGGAAGTGCTTTGGTACAAATACTCAAAATTTGTAATTTCCTACTGAGTATTTGTAGTTCTGTTCGAACAATTCAAGTATATTTAGCAGAATTTGTGCTGTTCTGTAAAGCACTTGTTGGCTAAGCTTGATTTCTGGGTGTAGAGTTAATTGATCTGTGTAGCTTAATAAACTTAATAGGGAGTGATTTATTTAAATGATGTTTACTTCTATAAACAAGTAGAGAATAATTAGAACACTTCTGTGCCTTTCTGAAAGGATCTTAGTACCTAAATGTTATGTGTTTTGATCAGTGACAAGTAAATGGGTGTGCTTCTTTATTAATTTCTCTGTTGCTTCAGCATGCTTAATGTGTTTTAAGTGTCTTGTGGCAGCTTAAAGCGGTGTTTTACAGTGCTTCATGGTAGCCTTCTGTAGTAAAGTAGGTGTTGTGCTGTGAACTGGAGGAGGATTTGCAAGCCAAAAAGCTAATTATCTTCTTCTTTGCAGGCATGCTGCCAGATCCCAGGAATACTCACATTGTCATCAGCTGGATGATTGCACAGACAGTGACTGCTGTGGCTGGTGTGGTTTCCTATCCTTTTGACACAGTGCGGCGTAGGATGATGATGCAGTCAGGACGCAAAGGAGGTAGGCTGTTACCGTATCATTATACGGTGCTAACGGTGATCCCTCAGTGCTTATGGTTTCTTATTGTGTAAATCTGATTCTATTGCTATTATGTTCAAGTAGTGTGAGGCAATTCAGGTAGTAAAAGGCTTTTGAGGAGTTAGGAGTTATGGTGAGGGCTTTTTTTTTATAGACGGGGTAAATGGACTGGCAGTTTGTGGTAACAAACTAAGTGAAAGCAAGTAGGTGGCAGTGTAATTGCCCTAAGTGCAATTAACACTGTTATTTTATGACATTACTTAGTAGGTAGGCAAGCAGGCAGGAGGGTTTTTTTTTCTGTCACCTGAACTGGTAGTGTGTTAAAGTGAGATGGGGCATAAAGTAGTCAGAGTAGTGGAACAGCTGTCTTAAGAGTCACTTAAAATACAGAAGTTAAAAATCCCTCTTTCCTCTTTCTCTACAGCTGATATCATGTACTCTGGAACGATTGACTGCTGGCGGAAGATTGCAAGGGATGAGGGAGGCAAGGCGTTCTTCAAGGGTGCATGGTCTAATGTTCTCCGAGGCATGGGGGGTGCTTTCGTGCTCGTGCTGTACGATGAATTCAAGAAAGTCATTTAAACAGCCTAACTAAAATTGGAAATCAAGTCGAGCAGATCATGTAGAATAACTACCATTATGGACCATTGACCTTCAAGAAATTCCTGTGAGTTTTATTTATCGGAGCCAGCTGATACTTGTAGATGGGGCTGGAAACTGACATAGAGGACTGATCCATTTCACGGTAACCTTCATGAAGACACTGAATCTGGCAGTTCAGTGTGATGATTTTTTCAGCGGTGAAAAATCAGTGACAGTGGTTTTGGGTCCAATTAAGGCAGGAAATAATGTATGCCAGTGGATCAGTCCTCAGTTTCAAGTCCTATCTTTTAGGACCATAAAATTGTATTTGAAAATACCTGCTAACAAATCATGTTCTTTTCCACTTGTACTGAAGCACTATGTACCATTTTGCACAGCTGAACATCTAGCAATTATGTTCTTCAATTGGGGCATTCTGCTGTAAAAACAAAGACAATAAACATACTTATTCTGTCCGTGTTGAAGTTATTACATCAAAGCTTTGGGAAAACATCGTTTCTTTGACAACTTGTTTCAGATAATGGTTCCTCTGATGCACTTATGCTGTACTGTAAGAGGATGTTTGATTTTACTTCAGGAAAATTGAATGTGGGAACTTGGAGGAAAAAAGCATGGGTTGTACTCATAGAAACCACTCCCCTTCTTTGTGCCTGATAGTGTATGATGGGCTGCTGCAAGTGGCTTTTTGCATGATTCTTACAAATTGATTTGCAGCTTTTTCATATGGTGTAAAACGAGGGTTTTTTCTGTTGTAGTCCTACAACCACCCAAAGTTCCGAGGGCAATCAAAAAGTAGCGAATGCTTTTTGCTCTTGGAGAAGTCTTAAAATGGGATATATTTTTTTAAATCAATATATAGGAAGCAACATATGATGTTCATGCAAAAAACCAGGAACCTGATTAAATGCTTCTAACCTTTGAGTATTATTGCTGCTATTTGGAAATGTTGATTTATGCCACTTGAGTTTTTATCTCTGCAAGTGGCCAGTAGCTCTGGAAAAAAGAATTTAATCTGAAGTTCATTCTATAAGGTGAAGTCAATATGGGATGTAACAGGGAATGTGCGTGGTCCTGTGTAGCTGTAAAGGTAAAAGTCAGCCAGCCTTCAATACTGATTGAATCCTGTCTAATTTTAAGGATGGCTTGAAGACTAAAAGCATCTTAAAAAGCAGTATGAGAAACTAAATCTATGCTCTTTATATAATCTTAACTTCTTTACTTTGTAATCTGCAAAGATGTGATAGGGGGACCAGTAAATGAAAGCAAGGTGTTTATCTTTCAGTACGTTCTTATAACTCGCCCTGTATTTGTGAAAATGTCATTGTAATGAGTCATTGGAGGCTGACTGAGCTATCTGGAGGTTTTTTTGTGTGCCTTCTGAGGTTGCTACTCGAGATATTTAAATTAACAACATGGCTTTGGCTGGTGATGTTGCACCAATGTGATGTTCCATGGCACAAGCACCGCTTTCAGCATCTTTCTATGAATGTAAGTACATGACATAGCTACTTTGCACACAGGCTAACGGCAAATTTTATGTACCTACTGCAAGTGTTTGGTTGCTTTTTTTAATCTTGTTTAGTAATGGTAGCTCTTGTGGTGTGAGCAGGTCACTCGATGCTGACCTTTCCATTCAAGCTGCTGTTTCAATTCAAATTCTATTGATTTGGAGGGACAGAGGAAGAGTCTATATAAATATACTTCATAGGCTTATTTTCTACGTTGGTGGCTTAAAAGGTAGGTGTATAATGATAGAGCCCCTCATATAACCTTACTGTGAGTGCATGGTGACCGAACTTTATGAGGAAGAAGCAAGCATGACAGTTAACTCAAGCAACCCTTGAAAAGGGGATGAGATCTTTTTTTCACCACCCCCACCAATACAATTAGGTATTAATCAGGGGAAGTAAGAAATCAATGCAAGTGTGGGTTGTTATTTAAATGGAAATGCAACTTACTTCTGCTCTGCATTTCAGCATGTACCGCTCGGTGTTTATTTTTCTAGTATGTCGCTTCCCTTAGTCATCCAGCAGCGTTTTTCAATGTGGTTATGCAGTGTGGGAACATAAGAGGCAAACAATAAATGAGACTTTTAAAAAAAGCATTTGTTTTCTACCTTATTGAAGCACATAGTTGGTGAAACGTGGTTCTTTTGGAAGATACTTTCAGCAGGAAAAGACTGGGAATTGGTTTAACAAAAAAAGACTATATTTGTAATAGCTTTGCAAACAGGGTCTACACACTTGAAAGGAAATGGGCTGGTGTGATGAGCTATTTAATACCAAGTTAGTAAAGCTTATCATGGATTTCAATCCAAATCCTGTAGTTGTTACCCTGGAATTACTGAGGACTTTAGTAAGAACTTCAGTGTCATAGCCGGTATTGCAGTGATTCCCTTTGCTGTTGGAGGTGTGTGATTTTTGTGTTGAATCCAAATCTGTTTTTTTCTTTCTGGAAGATTAGGTCACCTCTTCAATCACAGTTACTTCCTCAGTACAGCTTTTTTGAGGTAGAGGCACATTCTCTGTCTAAAGAGAAGGGAAAGAAATAGCTTTTAACATACCATAAACTACAGGTTAACTATTGGTGTTCACAGAAAACATTTAGGGGTATTAGATACTCAGTTCCAAAGGCACCCTGGTTTTGCTATTTTGATATGTAAGAAATGCTTGCATTTCTAAATTAGGCAAAGGAGAGTCTAGGAGGTGTTCAGGCAGGTAAGATGCCTGAAAATGGTTTTTGCAGCCTTGGTGTTTATGCAACAACCACCAGCCCAGGCTGTCCAGAGCCACATCCAGCCTGGCCTTGAATGCCTCCAGGGATGGGGCATTCACAACCTCCTTGGGCAACCTGTTCCAGTGCATCACCACCCTCTGAGTGGAAAAACTTCCTCCTAATCTCTAACCTAAACTTGCCCTGTCTCAGTTTAAAACCATTCCCCCTTGTCCTATCACTATCTGCCCTTGTGAACAGCTGGTCCCCCTCCTGTTTATATGCTCCCTTCAAGTACTGGAAGGCCACAGTGAGGTTTTCCCCAGAGCCAAAGAAGCTCTGTGTAGCTCTGGTCATACATGTACAGAAACCCCACATTCAGCAAAAACATTAAGTCTAAAAGGTCTGCAATGTTTTTAAGGGCAGTTTGTTGCTTTACTAGCAATTAACAGTTACTTTATACTGACATAAGTAATGAATAATTTAGTGATAGGTACTTTATCGCTTAGACAGCAACCTTCCAAAATCAGCATGTACAAAAATTACCTGTTTTTATTTTAATGTTAACTCTGTAAAATATGGCTAAGAATACACAGAAGATAACTGCTATACTCAGCAGTCACATAGGGCACAACTAATTTTGCACGGGGCAAATCTGTTTTTAATGGGCCTAATATGTCTTTCTTATTTACACAGCAATACTTCATGCCTGCAGCTCATGGCAAAATACAGTTAGCTGATCTGATTGAACGGGTGAGCATACCTGGATATCGTCCTCAGCGGGCATATTGAATTTGCCTCTTGGTTGTGGGATAGGAGGAAATATTCTTTTTGAACTGCAGTACCTTTGGAGAGAAAATGGGGTTGTAAATAAAATACTAGTGACGCAACACGGCATATTCTGTGTTGAGCCTTAGGAGTGCTGCTTATTGCCTTACAAATCACCAAGTGAGAGGGAGTTAAAATGCTTTGAATGTTAACTGAGGGGTAATTATTTTGACAGTGCTCCAATGGGTAACTCAGCTTACTTTGTGACTGAAGTTACAATGAATGATTTATTAAGCAAGACTTAAAATAACCCACTTGACATAAATAACTTCCATCACTAAGCAAGAAGTTTTATCAAAGTAAGGACGCATTCATCTGTCTCAGTACCCTGCCGTCTGGTACTGCGTGAAGCCAGTGATTTTAAAATAATGTGAAATAAAGACAAAAAACATTTTTCTTTAGGATCTGGTGGAACGATTCACTAAGTCTAACAATCTGTTCCCTCATAGTGTACCACAGTGCCATCCAAAACCATAGTGCTGGTAATCCCGAACGACTGTGATGATCAGATTCCTCAAGGCTGCATAGGTAGGAGGGATGTTTCATTGAAATTCCTACACTGAGAAGGTTGGTTTACCTCTTGCAAAGGCAATAATGGAGCAGCGTCACCAGGATCGTTCCGAGTGCTATCAGAAGTAAAATCACAAAAAGAAAGTAATCTTTCTCTCCACCTGAAACATCCAAGAGAGAAATGTCAGCGGTCTGCCAGAAAGCATCAAGTCTGATTGCACCTCAACTGTTCAGCATCTTACACAACTTGGTTCAGAAGCTCAGGTGCATTTAATGCACTTCGGAATGAAAAGTGTGGATAGAGGTGGGGCTGTTAAAGGAACATCCAGGAAACAAGGAATAGGAAGATTCAGAACAAAGAGGATGAACCTGAAGGTGGTGACGCACTGGAACAGGTTGCCCAAGGCGGTTGTGGATGCCCCATCTCTGGAGGCATTCAAGGCCAGGCTGGATGTGGCTCTGAGCAGCCTGGTCTGGTGGCTGGCGACCCTGCACATAGCAGGGGGTTGAGACTGGATGATCATTGTGGTTCTTTTCAGCCCAGGCCATTCTGTGAGTATGAATTTGAAGATTTAAGGGGACTTTCAGAACTTCTGACAGAAGACAGTTTGGGTACACCTCAGCTGCTTCCTGTGGTCCTGCTGTCTGTGTCACAGCTGCCATCACAAACACAGCTACTCATGGGCCACCCGCATCTGTTGCCATAGGATTTGAGCACTTCATCTACATTAATAATTTTCACCCTGCTCCTTCCATGTCACTGAATGAGAATTAAGATTTTATTCCTATCTGTGAGTATGAGACAGACAGAAAAGTTTGCAAACGCATTAATACTGAAAACATCCCATAACCCAGCCTAGATTACAAGAGTATTTCACAGTCTTACCAAACTCCACAGGGTCACTCCATTCCCCCCACTGTCTGTTTACAAAACATCTTCTTTTTCCACGTGCTCTGATTTTCAGAATGCTTTTTTTTTTCGCGTTGTAACTTTGGAATTCGTATTTGTTTTCAGCTACCTACAACCAGAGGTAGAAGCTGTATTTCACTCCATCATCAACTACTAATAAAATCTGGATTTTAATTACCTGATACAGGTTCCGTAAAAGAAACTTATTTTTATGACTTTGCAGGTAAAAAGTTAGATGATCTTTCCCCCATATTTTAAACCCTGGTACCCATTAGTTCATCCTACCACTGACTTTCTTGGGATTCAATATGTTTCCTGGAATTCGTTGGCGCTTAAATTTATTCTGTTAAGGATAACATCTTGTTTCCTTCATGACGTATGTATATAAAACAGGACAGAAAGCTGAAACTGGAGAAGCAGCCTCTGAGTCTGCAAATCATGCAAAGACTTCCCTGGATCGTGTCTGTTTTCGTCAAATGCAATTGATGCCTTTGAGACAATCCAACACCAGGTATGGATTGTCAGACCTCCTGGTGCTTTATGCAAAGCCTGGAGGCTGTTGAGGATGCTTGCAAGGCCGACAACTGCCCATTTGCAAGGGTAAGACTGATAGGTTGTGTCAGAGTCCCAGTTTCACTCATTTTGAAGATCTCGATGTCCCTTCCATCCCTCTGTCCTGAACTACAGTGATATTCATCCACAAAAAGACATGACAAAAAGAATATTTCCAATTTTTATTAAAGAGAAAAGAAGAAGAAAAAGCAACAGCTCTCTTAAAATCTATTTGTGAAATAAATGGAAAGTGTGACCTTTTGTGAAGTGCAAGGGATGTTCTCCCTATTCCCATCCAGAAGGGAAATATTAAGAAGCTTACACATGATGCTGCCCCAGGAAAATATATTCCTTAGCTCCTATGTTGATGGAAAAGCTACAGTTCCAGGGACAGCTATGCTCTATACCACAGTGATTTACGTGATAAACAGGGCAAAAGTGCAAGTTTGTTGGGATAAAAATACTTACAATTACAGGAGGATCCTTTTTCTCTTTTGGGATCTTGTCCTGCAAAACAAAAACAAGACAAAAAAAAAGCATTAACGTGGACTGAAGAACCTGAACATTTTGAAATATTTAAGATTAAAAACATAGGTGTGGAAATTAGCAAGCAATATCACTGGCAGCGGTTGTGATAAGGATTCCAGAGAGTGTGGAAAAGATAGGATCCAGAAAACGTTTACATGTAATGTCAGCAGGACAGCAGGCATTACAAAAAAGTAAGTGTGTATGATGCATTATAAAGATTAGTATTTCACCATTACTCATTATTAGATGAGCTTTCTCAACCTAGGACATGGATAGAAGTCATTGGTCTGCTGTGGACAAGGTGGGTGCTACTGAGCTGCCTTTACTTAGCCCTGCAGTGTCCCTTACAGCTCCTGCATAGTATTTTTCCTGGCCTCAGCTGGCCTGTCTAGAATGTGTGAGTCTTACCTACCATCTCCATCTGGGTATTCCTGGTACCTCCACTCACCCAGTGCCTGATTTAGTGAGCAGCAGCCCTGCCCACAGAAAGGAGGATGGAACTAAGTCGTTTTAGAGGTTCGTTCTAACCCAAACCATTCTATGATTCTGTGATTCTTATTCTATATTTGTTTGAAAAGAAGTCAGAAGCAATGTAAGCTAGAACAGCAGGACTGGAGCAGGAGAATGTGCCACAGCTTATCAGATAGAAGTCAATGACCTCAGAACAGAAATTTGCATGTTATTTAGATACATGTGGCTAGGTACAGTGCCAAATGCAGACCAGTACATTGATTTTACCTTACTTTGTATGTTAATTTCATACTCAAAACAGTCTGCGTTTTCCACATGACTTAGAAGGGGTTGTTGCCATGTAATTATGCAACCTCCTGGATTGCTAGTACAGTTGGCAGTGACACTCAATGGAGGAGGGAGTCTTTCTGGAATGAAATGAAATTCATGTAGACACGATCAATAATCAGCTACAACTCACATGTTACTAGACAAATGTATATGAAGCTGAGGCAACTAATTCAGCTGTGTTCTGATGGTAGAAGGAAATGTTATCTGCTAAACGTAGGTAAAACACAGTATGAAAATCAGAGACTATGATGCTACAACTATTGAACTACTGACCTACATCTACATACCTTCTGGATGTCTGAAGGTGTCTCAAATGGCCTCAGGGCCTTGGTTTTAGGCAACTGGATCCTGCCCCAAATCGCTATCAGAACTTAAACACATAGATCTCTTATGGGCACCCACTTATTTAGTTAATACAGACTTAATCTGCAAGTTGAATCTGGTTTTAGGGCAAAATGCCCTTGTGGCTCCCATAGATGTGGAATTACTGAGGTGGAGCAATAAGCCCACAGGAAAGCTGACCTCAAAATCTTTTCACCATTGTTTCTCACCATTCGAGTCCTTCGTTAATTTCAGTTAATTGCAGGAATTCTTTCAGCTATGGGGAATCAAGTTTGTACTACTGTATAGAGTCCTATAACAGCTGCACACAGTGGTTTTATTCTCCTTCTTTTTTTCTTTCATAGAAGAATTCCCGGCTCTCTTTTTTTCCCTTTTGGTACAGCAATAATAAAAGAGTCTACTTACCAATTGTGTATAGTTTTGTATAATTATCGTAGAACTGGATCAGGAAGTCTTTGTGGGATCCATTCACCAGGAAATAAGTAGTTTTATCTTTAATTGTCACATTTTGGAATTTACATCCCCTGTTTCTGTCATTTTCATCTTTAGTGTAAAGCTCACATTCTGTCTGGTCATCATCTCTGTAGGTAACAGAACAGATATATAGTGAGGGGTTTTAGTTAAATGTAGGCAGAGTGACGTGAGGAGAATTCAGCCTACCCAAAACTCAAGAAGACCTACTCACCTCGAGTTCTGCCAGTACAGAAAATATTGGGTATCTCCTGGAGCATTCCTGCCCGCCTGCCAAGTGCAGTTCATGAGGGAAATGTCATAAATCACGCAGGAGAAGTTCTCAATGGCTGACCCATTAATGCCTGCAAACATAGCAATGTCCGTCATTGTTATGAAGAAAAAATGTGTGGACAACTCCAAGCTAGAGAATCATGGCAGCAGATGTAATCTTATTTCAGTAAGGCTTTTGGTACTGTCCCTTATGACATCATTCTGGACTAGCTGTCCAACTATGAGGTAAACAAGCTCATACTACACTGGGAGGTGTACTGGCTCAACAGCAGAGTTCAAATAGTTGTAGTGAATGGGGCTACATCTGACTGACAGCCATTCATTGGCAGTGGTCCCTCAATTCTAGGGACAATTTTTATCAGTGTTCTGGAAGCTGGAGTGGAAAGTCTTCTCAGCAGATTTGCTCACAATACTGAACTGGGAGGTGCTGCTGACTCCCTGGAGGACAAGAGGCCGTGCAGAGGGATCTAGATATGCTGGAGTGTTGACCAATCATCAGTGGCATGAAGTTCAGCAAAGGTAAATACTGTGTGTTGCATCTGATACAGGGTAGTGCTGGACACAGGCACAGACTGGGGAGAGGAGTGGCTGAAGAGCACCTCAGCAGGAAGGGACTGTGGGTGCTGGTGACAGCATCTCAGCATGAGCCAGCAGCATGCTCTGGCAGTCAAGAGGGCAAACTGCATCGTGAGCTGCACTGAACACAGCATGGCCAGTTGGTCACAAGAGGTGATAATCCCTCTGTATTTAGCACCAGGGTGGTCCCACCTCACATTTTTGCATGCAGTTCTGGGCTCCACAACACAACATGGACTTTCAGAAACTTGGAAGTGCCCAGAGGAGGGCACCAAAGCTGTTAAGAAGGCTGAAGGCATGTACAATGAGGAGAGGCTGAGAGTTAGCTGTAAAGTAGTCAGGCAGTGGAATTTGACGTCTGTGTGTCCCTTTCAACAAATCTTTTTCCTCTCCTCTCCTCTCCTCTCCTCTCCTCTCCTCTCCTCTCCTCTCCTCTCCTCTCCTCTCCTCTCCTCTCCTCTCCTCTCCTCTCCTCTCCTCTCCTCTCCTCTCCTCTCCTCTCCTCTCCTCTCCTCTCCTCTCCTCTCCTCTCCTCTCCTCTCCTCTCCTCTCCTCTCCTCTCCTCTCCTCTCCTCTCCTCCCCTGCTGGTTTTGTTCCCTTGGCAAATCCTTACACCTGCAACTCCAGCCAATTTTTTCTTGCATTAGGAATGATAGCTCAGATAAAACCAGACTCCCACTGTATTTTCCCACTGTATTTTGCCTATGTCTGAACTTGGGGAGTGAGCAGAGCACTCACATAGGTAAACAAAGGCACGCTGACTTTTAACACCATCCTTGGTGCTACAGAGAACAGTAGTTCTCATTTTGTGATTAATGATCAATAATCCTCTCCTGATGGATCAGAAGAGGATCAAATTGCCCATCGGCTAGAGCTTTTCACCCCAACATGAGTGAGTGCAACTTCATTCCTTTCTTGGAGAAGGTTCAGGTGGGAACCTCGTTTCTTTGTAAGCTCCCTTTAGGGCTGTGCAGATGTGCTCAGCCTCATTCTTCCTTCTCCTTCAGCCAGTTCTCTGCTTGTTTCTGTGGTGTGCCTCTACTTCAGCCACCCAAGTAGTTTCTACATTTCTGTGTAACTCCTAAGCTCCCCATGTTAAAGGCACCTGAGAAATGTGGGAGTTCCCTTGGGAGACCTGCATGCCTGGACCTGAGGTCCAGGTGGGGAAGAGCATTTAAAAGGCAATGCCCTGGGTTGTATTTTTCAGGGCACTATGAAAACATTTCCCTGGTGGAATCTCCAAGATTGCAAACTACTTATCACTTATTCCAAGTCTGAAATAACCCAGCTATGTGAACCCGTGACTTTAGTGGTGAAGCAGCCAGAACAATTACTTGAATCACACTGAATTTAGCAGCATTTTGGAGTCCTAGTGAGAAAAGGAATAACACAGTTATTGATACATTTTTTTGAAAGACCTCTGTTGCAGAATGGTCAGTAGAGAACAAATGGCTTAAACTGATTTGCAAAAAGACAAGCATTTTAAATAGAAAATAATATTTAACTACTGTTTAAAGAACTGTTTCTTGTGGTATTATTTACCCTTGATAGACTGTAAAAGGTGAAAACCTTACCCAGACAATCAGCATTACCTGCAGGGATAAATGAGCAGACTTTTGAGATGTTTGTCGTTGGCTCTGTCACAGTAAAGTCTGCTCCTCTGTACAGAGGCACACCGTCTTCTACTTCAAACCTGCACAATTTGTTCTTCACCTGAAAAATAACATGTACATATTTTGCTTCTCTGATTTTCCTCTGCTATGTCAGACAATGCTGGATCTGAACGGGCCAGTCAGCAATAACTCTTACGGCCAAAATTTAGTGTGTATGTGTAGAATCACAGAATGATTAAGGTTGGAAAGACTTCTCAGATCATCAAGTCCAACCCCAACCCACCCCTGCTGTGTCCACTAACCATGTCACTCAGTGCCACATCCGCACTGTTCTTCAACACCTCCGGGGATGGTGACTCCATCACCTCCCTGGGCAGCCCGTGCCACTGCCTCAGATGCCTGTGTATGCTTTATGCTCAAGGACTAACTTTCTTCTTTAAAAATTGAGGATAATCTAGAATGAAACTGAGTAATTGAAATCACAACTACACAAAAAGATTTCTACACCAGCATGAGACTTATTAAGGAAGGCAAATATTATCCCAACAACAAAAGAGAAGATGCTGAATCAACAGGAGAAACAAAATGAAATTAAATCAGAGGATCCCAATTAAACAAAAATCTTCATCTGATCTCCAGAGGGGTTAAGAAATATATCTATAGTGTTAGATTTTAAATCATCAGTGACAGTATGGTGTTATTGTAGACATTGAAAATCTTAGATCATTTGGAATATTCACTTTTCAGCTGAAGGATATGTCTCCTTCAAGATATCTCTCTTAGTCTCACATCCCTTTTTCTCTGCAGTTACGTTCCCATTCATGCTTCAGCACAGCTACAGTTCAAGCTATCCTCTCCTTTTCTCTTAGGTGACTGGACCTTATTTCTGTGTTTCTTTTAGGAAGCTTCTTTCATATCAGTTACACCCTGGCATCAGCAATGGCTTCCCATAGATCAGAATGTACACTGCAGTCACTTACAGGTTTTAAAGCCAACTGATGTAATTTATTTATTTTTTTATCAAGGTAAATTAAATCTGTAAGAGCTAAACAGAAAAAGTACAATAAATTATCTCAATCAACAGCAAGTTTACCTCCATTTCTCTGTATGTAGAGTTTGTAGCCATGGTACATTTGTAACTGGAGAAGTTCTTGCTGCTTTGCCAGGACAGTTCCATTCTTCTCCGATTCAGTGTCAAGTTTGAGATAAGAAATTCTTGTGTCCCTGCTGAAATGGTTACAGGATAAGTTCAAATTAGGGCATGGTGCTGGTACTGTTAAATGGAGAGTATAGTATATTTCAGGCTTAAATTCACTATTACCAGCTTAATTTCAAATAGCTCTAATAAATGAGGAATTAAACACTGTTTCTCAGACTGCATAAATATATACTTACACCCCAGACACTGGAGGTCAGCATGCAAAGGACAAACTAGCATCATACACCAACAAATCATGCATGTGAGTCCAAGAGCATCAAACATCTTTCTTCTCTGTAAAGATACAATGGGCAAAAAGAAAATAAAAACTTAAACAAAAGAAAATTACATCAAAGATCATTTTTTGCTCCAAATCTTCATGACGATGAACAAACAAAAGCTATTTAATTCACCCCTAGAACATATTCTTCAGAAAAGCTGAGCAAAGGCTGTGCTTCAGGATTTCTGGTAGGCACCTATTCTTTAAAAGACCTGAGTAAGCTCACTACTATACTATTACCAGCTGCAAGACAGCAGTTTCAGATGAAGAGGCCACTAACTGTCGTTACTACACCTCCACTCATTGACAGCGCAGGGACCGTGACTTAGGATTACTGTTCTCTGAAATATTTGCCCTAACCATCAGAAAGCTAAGTGTTCTTGCTTTCTGATCCTGTGAACAGCCCTGCCAATTTTACCATAGAATTATAGTCACAGAATCATTAAGATTATAAAAGACCTCTAAGATCATCTTGACCAACCATCAGCCCATTCCCACCATGCTTACTAACCACATCCCTCACTGCCACATCCATATGTTTCCTGAACATCTCCAGGATGATTAAGAATGAATGATTAAGGCTGAAAAGACTTTTCAGATCACCCAGTCCAACCCCAGTCCAGCCCCAGCGTGCCTACTGACCACATCCCTCAGTGTCACATCCACACCGTTCTTGAACACCTCCAGGGATGGCGACTGCACCACCTCTCTGGGCAGCCTGTGCCACTGTCACATTATTCAGTGCTCCAGCTTATGCTGCAGAATGACCACCTAGATTGGCTTTCAACTCTTTGGTGAAGGCATCTTTTGGGAAGTGGGCAATTTGGTTTTTGGCTGTGTCAGGCTGTGGGTGACTCATTTCTCCAGGAGTGCCCTGTTAAACCCAGCATCAGCACCAAGGCAAGTTAAAAGCTTTTTCCTCCTCCTGCTTGCACCTTAGTTGTGCATGGAAAACACCACGAGTTCTGACTTGTCCATGCAAATCAGGAGGAGAAAAATCTCAGTATCTGCCAGGTCTTAGCAGGAATTAAATACTGACCTACTTTTCTTAACTCTGGCAAATGTACTGTTTTGCTTGAAAAGAATTTGAGGCTGATTTCAAATATTCTTATAGCAAAACATTAACAGTGTTTGAAACAGAGTTGTCCACCCCACAGCCCATGGGCTACATGAAGCCCTGGACAGCTAGTAGTGTGGTCCCACAAAATTATAAACTTTATTGTTATTATGTGATTTTTAACAACATTGTCCATTAATTCATTGAGCATAGCTCAAGTGCCAACTCTGTAGGCAACAAAGGAATGCTGTGGAAAGACACATGCAGTGCAGTGCTAGTTACAGCTCTTGTGCCCACTGCACACATTAAGCTGAACTGATGTCTCTGTGCATTATACTGTACATGTTTGTGTTGCTTGGTGAGTAAAATGCAATGATTGCCAATAACATTTCAACCTACCTACATGTATACAGATTTTTAATGAGTTTTGTGATATGTATTTGATGTGTGTTTCACAAAATCAAGGTCAGTTATCACACTAGTTGTGTTTTTTGTTGCCCTCCTTTTTAATTATATATATATATATACGAAGAAATTTTGTTACTCATGTACATTAACTATATTATGCATTTTATATGTGGACAAAGGCAAACCAAAATTTTGGACAACCATGGCTTAAAAGCAATTCCCTAAATTACTTCTCATTTTCTTACAGGCAAAGTGCTTGTTACCATCCCTCAAAGTCAAGAAATGTTTACATGCTGTACTAAGGGATGTGGTTTGGTGTGAAAATATTGTTAGTAAACAAACAGTCGGATTGGATGATCTTGGAAGTCTTTTCCAACCTTAATGATTTTATGATTCTAAGACTCTGTCAGTTCCAGTATTATTTACTATCACCTTTTCTTCTTTTCTTTTCTGACCACATACCAGCTTAGGAAAGCTTTCCATTCAGAAAGGCGTCGAAGATGCTGGAACTCTGATGAGCCTTACTACAGGCCGTTTGACTACAGATAACCTTAGATTCAGCTGCTTTTCTGTTGTACTGAGTATCCCAAATAGAAGCATTCATCATAAACTTCACATTTCTGTCAGTTCCTGACTAACCTGAATTAAATACATTTATTATTATTTTTTTAACGTGGTTCCTCACTTTTCACCCCTTTTCATGGAGAGCCGAGTGTACTAAATAATTCCGTTTCTTAGCTGTAGTTTCCTGCATCCCACTATTAAACATGATCCATTTTTCCTATGCTTTCTTTGTTCCTTATTTCTTTTGGATCCAGACCTTGTGGAACATTACTATGAACATAACACATGAGAATGTATACTCCATAATAAAAATTTGCTGCTGCCTTACAGGACCGTGTCCATAACAATTTTAAACCAACAAATAAACTGATCCACAATTGAACTCTGACTATAAAATGCACTTAAGAAGTTGGGGAATGTGATAAATCTGCTTCACAGATACTTAATCCAAAATCAGCAGACAGATATTTGTCTGAGTTGAAGACTCATACTTTTGGGATATGACTATTACATCAAGTTTTTTTGTAAGTCACATGTTTTAAGTGATTTTCCCTATCCCTATTTGTTCCTATCTTTTACAGATATACTTAGGAATTTCTCACAGATGACAGAGAAAGGTGACTCCTGATTTGAGAATGTATTTTTCAATCAGATTTGCTTATCAATGTAACTATATTCTAATTTTTGTAATAATTTCATGCAATGTTTCTGTGTTGAATCCAGCTGCTTATTACCCCTTTGATTATGCCCCCCTTATGGCTATTTTTGATAGTATGACACTATGTCTTAAAGTGCAATTTAGTTGATTGAATAACTACATATTAATAAACAGTATACAGATTAACTCTTAGCCTTTCTGATCCCTTGATCCTATAAATTTCTTTCCATAAGCTGTGAATATCTTCCAGAGCCTTATTCTGTCTTTGTGTGGTATTCAGACTAATTTTCCCTAAAGAGACAGTATTATCTTAATGATCCTATTTGAAGAGGAATTCCTCAGAAGACATAAGATATCCTTCCCATCTTGACTTGGCTCCATTATGTTTTGATAATGAAACAGACCAACTAACATTCCTGCAGACATCCTGTGTGGGGTGTACTCTGCTATTAAGACACCTACAAGTAGGTCTTTATATATGCATTAATTGTTTAAGTTCACATTACTGTCCATAGTTTTCTGATTAAATTCTATTCACTGCTCCTGGTACACTTAAATCATTTCTCAGTGCCTTTAGTTGCAGCTGATAGAAATCTTTTTAAGCTCGTTGGTTTTAATGCTTCTTACAAACTAATTTTCTTTTCTCAGAGGAAGTTAAAACTCCATGGAAGAGATTTCCCTGTTCCTAATAATTGGTTCTCTGTTCCCTTCTACATGAAGAAGCAACATCACAATCAGTGGAATTTTTGGTTTAAGTATTTCCTAGAAGTGCAGTTTTCTTGTAGGCATTTTCTTGACTGCAGGCATTTTTAGGGCTAATTCTAGGACTACTTGGTAAATACAGGAACATAGGAAAAAAAAGAAACTTGTTAATAGTCTGTTAATTGTCTGTTTTTCTATATTAACTGTTATGGACATTTCAGAAGAACAGATCAAGACTGGCTCCGTTTGTGGTTTAAGCAAAAATCCAGTCTGATCCAAGTAAGCTGGAGTTTTGAATGTGTTTGAAGGGCTTCTCACACTTCATGGAAATGTCTCATCGTGGCCCATCTGTTAGAATCTCTAAAAGTAGAGACGGGACAGGACACAGCACTGGTGCATCATCAGATAGAGTCTTCATGGTAGACTGACACTTTCCTGCTTATCTGTTCAGCATCAGACTTTTCTTTCTAAGTCATTCTGCAACAGTGAGGATGTGGCCACAGCTGCTGGGAAGTGATACTGAAGAATCTTAAGTACAAGCAGTACAGAGGACTGGTACTGAAATGTTCTATGAGATATTGGTCTCAACAGTTATTTCACTTTCCCATGCTCTCAGTGATCTCCGCAACAATGTCAAGACCTCCTATTATTCTCTCCCTCTTTTCCCATAACCATATTTTTCTTCATTTTATATCCTTTGTTCAGTCACTTAGTCTTTTCTTGTTTTTTGTTTTTTTGTTTTTTTTTTTTTTTCCTCATTCTACCCTGACTGTGACTGTTGTGACTGTTTTCCTATTCTCTCTAAAATGTCTGCTCACCTTTCCTTTATTGTCTTTGCTTCATTCTTGTCATCTCCTTCTGTTTGCTCTCATGCCGACCCTGCTTTCCATAGTGTCCATACTGCTAATTCACTATATTTTCTTGTGGAAATGCTCATCCGGAGCACTGCCAAATGAACATCTGCAGCCCATCCTGCTTAGTGGAGAGCTTTCTGGCACAGTTGTGTCCAGGCTCTGGGCATATCATTGGGCTTGCAGTAGGAATAGCAGGAGCTACAAGTGTTCTTCAGAAGAAATGATCTTTTTCATTGACTTCAGTGACATTTCACTGAAGGACTTTGCTTCCCAATGCATTTATGTTTCACAGTTGACTGACTTTTAAAGGAATTACACAAGAAATCAATGTTGGGTAATTAATACTTTCCCCTAACTGAATGTACCAACAAATAGCCAGGTCTCTGGAATGTTCTCTGGGCTGCACTTAGGGCAAGGGATAGAGGAGTTGCAGAAGGACCTCATCCTTTTGCTTTATTCTTTCACTCTTTCTGCCTGGAAGCCAAGCAAATGGCTCCAGCACCACATCTCTGCCTCGAGAACTGTCACCCCTTTCCCAGACTGATCTTCTGCAGACAGATGTGGTTAAACTCTCTCTGTTCTGAACAGACCTCACTATTGAAGGTGTCAGAAGGAAGGCGTAGTTCTACCAAAACAGTTTGGGGTGTTATCTGGAGGATCACACTGACAAACAAAAATATGCTGTGTAAGTAGTTTCCTCATGTTTTTCCCTTTTCTTTTTTTCTTCTCCTTTCCTGTCCAGCTTCACAAGTCTCTTGGCCTTTCAGCATGTAGTTATGCTTCTTCATGGGGGAGAGACACAGAGGGAACTCATGAACTCATGATGTCTACACTCCTCAGTTTTTAGTTTAGCTCTCTCCAAGGCATGTTTGCTCTTAAGCTCATCTATCCACTCAAGCTAAGTGGACATGAACTAGCCAGTGCTACTTAACCTCGGGGTCATGAAGTGTCCTGGCTTTCTTTTATTTAGTGGCATGCACATAGAACCTATGTTTAATTTTTCACTAGGAATACCTTATCAAGGAAATCATCTAAATTACTGCTAAGCTTATTATCTGCTGTTACCAGATGTATGACGTGTCTTTCTCAGCAACAGCAACCATATCCCTGGAAGATAGACACTTTCACTGTATGACAGTGAATGTATGTTTGATTTTTTTGTAGCAAGGCATGGGCAAACTCAATATTCTCTGGAGTGACTTTTGTATCAACATTGCAGAAGGAAAATATGGTCACATTTAGAAGTTATGGAATATCTATAGTAGTTTTTACTGAGGCATCAATTAAATACTGATCTAAACACTTTATTTTCTTATCCTCTTTGTTGGCACATTCTTATCTCTCAGGCTGTGAGTGTAGGATGTTACCAGTAAAAGCCACCTGAGACCAAAATTTCTTAATTTGAACTCCTGGCTTTGACAGTGGTTTTGTTGTTGTTATTGTTGTTTTTTTGGAGTGACTCTGGGAAGTTTACTCCTGCCCACAACATCCTTCAATAAGTGAAAATATGAATTTTACTCAGAGAGGCTGTGAACATAAACTGATGTTTCTATACTGCAGCCAAACCAATGCTTATACATCATGGGCAAATGGAGATCACCATTAAGCGTACCAGGAGGCATAGAAATAAGCGTAAGCAAAATACAACATACATTTAGCCCATATCGATGCTTAAATGTTGTCTTCCAAGAATCAATTCAACCTGTAGATTGTTTTGTTTTGTTTTGTTTTTGTTACATAAAACTCGGATAAATGGTTGCTATAGCGATATACTGTTTTGTTTCAGAGGGACCTGGATGGGCTTGAGAAATGGGCTGACAAGGATCTCATGAAGTCAAACAGGAAAAATGCACCTGGGGTTCTTCTTCATGGGGAGAAATAATCCCAAACACAACAGACTAAAGATGACCTGCTGGAAAGAAGCCACGCAGAGGGTCCTTGGAGTCCTGGTAGACATCAAGCTGAACATGAGTCAGCAATGTGCCCTTGCTACAAAGTAGGCTAATGGTAAACTGAGATGCATTAGGCAAAGTATTGCCAGCACACTGAGAAAGATGATGGTTCACCTCTCTCAGCTCTGGTGAGGTCATTCCTGGAGTCTTGTGTCCATCTGTGGGCTTTCCAGTACAAGAGAGACACAGATAAAATAAAGCGAGTCAAGCAAAGGATCACAAATACAGTTACGGGAGTAGAACAGCCTTCATAAAAAGGAGAGGTGGAGAGAGTTGGAACTGTTCATCTTGGAGAGAAGAAGTCTCCAGGGAACCTTATCCATGTGCATAAAACAACATGGGGGAATAATGAAGATGGAGACAGACTTTTCTCAGTGGCACCCAGTGATCAGACAAAAGGCAATGGGCACAAACTGAAAGAGAGGACATTCCGTTAAAAGATAAGAAAGCAATTTCTTCTTTGAAGGTAGATACACAATGTCACAACTACTAAGAGAGGTTGTGGAGTCTACAGTCTTGGAGATACTCCAAAACTGACAGGACACAGCCCTGAGCAGCCTGCTGTAGCTGACAGTTCTGGACAGGGAGTGTGGGATTCACCAGCCTCCATAGATGCCTTCCAGCCTTGTCTTTGCCATGTTCTTATGATTAACTTTTATTTTTATTTTTTTTTAAAGAAATAGAAATTCAAATATCCCCAAGGATGCAGAAAATAATATTTTTTTCAGTTATTGCAAAATAAATGTCAGATAACAAATGTCAAACAGAGCAACAGAAATCATAGGCATTTCATAGACTGAATCTTGTAGAAAGTATCGGTATTTTCTCTGTGCTTTCTAAAGCAGGAAGCTAATCCAGATTTCACAGATGTTCTAGTACAAGTGGATCTAGCTTAATCCTTAGCAAATATTTGTATTCTGCACATTTTTATTTTGCTGCAAAAGAAAAAAGCAATAGATGACACAAAGACACATACCTCCTTGTGGAAAAACCCTCCTCCTCTATTTTGTTTGATTTTGGATCAGAGCTGCAAAGGCACTTAAGCTTGCAAGTGTTTAGATCTGTCAGGTTTCTTTACAATACACCCCTACTTAATAGCAAATTCTGCAAACCAGAAAGTTACTCAGATTATCATTTCCCCCACAGCTTTTGAACTTCCTTAAATTTCCTAATTTGCAGATACAAATGATTTCACATGAACTGATCACGCAACTAAGTCTTCCTTCCTGCTTTGCTACACGAACAGTTATGCAAAATTATTATAAAATAATGCATATACAGTGACAAGGAACATATAAATACCCCTCTTACAAATAAATAAATTGTCATAAATAATATGTTTTGGATATGAATAATTGCAGTTATGTTACACTGATTTCAATTTTATACAACTAGCCAATGCTCGAAGTTCTTACAACATGGCCATTTAATTTTATCAAGACCCAACTGGCTGTATAGAATATTGAGTTTGTAAAAGGCTTTTCAGTCATAAAAATATGAAAAGCTAAAACATGTTTGTTTTAGCTGTCAGCAACTTTAGATGTGGCTTTGAGTCATGCTCAGTATTAGCCACTTCCTAGTTTGTTTTATATGATACATGATATACATTGAAGTAGCTAGTGGTTCTTCAGGCAAGACTTTTTATTTCTTGTTTTCAAGTACTCACAGACAGAATGATTTGAATTACTCTTTACCTTTCACCCCTAATACAGGCACAACCCCTGAACTTCTTGGGAGGGGGTAGAGTCCTTAGCAGTTAGTCTGCTGGAGGAAGAATAATTTCTAGCCCTGCTTTCGTTGAACCAAAGTCTCTCACTTTATTATTTTCTTGTGTGTGTGATAAGATCCTCCAATAGAGAATTACTTCACAGATATACCAAATTCTAAATGTCTTGACTTTTCCATACTGCTCTGTCCTGCCCAACATCAGCTAAGGATTCTTGTCAAAAGGGTGCCTTAATCATACTTTCCACCTTAAATGTTGATTTTATGATTAAAATAAAACTATTTAAAGATAAAGTGAGTAATACTGAGAGCAGAGTGTATGTAAGGCAGTGCTTTAGCCAAATAATCTGGTCTCTTGAGCAACATTTCTAGTGTTGACTCAGTCCTTGCCAGCTTTTCAGCATACTGGGAAGAAGATAGGCATGTTCCAAGTCTTTTGCTCAATAAACAATTTTTTTTTTAATTATTTTTTTTAATGTATTCTAAGAAGTATGTGGCTAGTGCATATATCAGTGTAGTCTGGAATTGTCTGTTTGTCAAATATGTTGTAATTGGGTACTATCAGCCAACTGTTTGAGCTTGGGGTTGGACCAGGTGACCTCCAGATGTGCTTTACAACTTATGATGTGGTGATTCTGTCAATTCAAATACCCTTGGCACAGGTATTTGTGATTGAAATCGGATGTCAGTATGCCTTCCTGATAGGAGGAACTGAGGGAAAGAGAAAAGCCAATGAGAAGATAGCAGTGCAGCTCACACAAAGCCTTTTTACACATTTCTGAACTTTTCATTTAGCTTAGTTAAGACCCTTACCTCTTTTCAACAGCAAGAAATAAGGATATGGCAGCCACTGTAGGGGTCACCACAACAGGAGATTGTCACTGGATAATAAAGTTTGCAGATGGCAAGAGAAGATCTGCCTTCAGCAGATTCCTTAATTTAATTCCTTAAAACAAATCCCTCAAAACACTAAGGTAAAGTACCACTAGACTGAGAAAGGATCATATTCATGAAGTTTAAAATGAATCTGAAAATAGAGTGCAGTGGAAGAAAAAGAGAAAAGTTGTCACATGCTATTGGTGTTTTTCTAAACCTCCACTGTGAAAGGATGTATCATTTTTCTGATGTAACAATAAGCTTTGATAGAATATTTTCTATCATCATACTATGTATCTCTAATGTAATTATTTCCACTAGCAAGCTGAGAGAGATCAGTGGATGCCTCTCTTCTCAGCTCTTTTGATGCCCCATCTGGAGTACTGTGTCCAGGCCTGGGGCCTCCAATACAAGAAGGATGTGGAGCTCTCGGAGTGGGTCCAGAGGTCAGAGATGGTCAGAGGGCTGGAGCACCTCTCCTGTGAGGAAAGGCTGAGGAAACTGGGCTTGTTTAGCTTGGAGAAGAGAAGGCTCTGGGGAGACTTCACTGTGGCCTTCCAGTACTTGAAAGGATCATATAAACAGGAGGGAGAATGGCTGTTCATGAGGGTGGATAAGGATAGGACAAGGAGGAATGGCTTTAAACTGGGACAGGGGAGGTTTAGGTTAGAGATTAGGAGGAAGGTTTTCACACAGAGGGTGGTGACGCACTGGAGCAGGTTGCCCAAGGAGGCTGTGGATTCCCCATCCCTGGAGGCATTTAAGGCCAGGCTGGATGTGGCTCTGGGAAGCCTGGTCTGGTGATTGGTGACCCTACGCATAGCAGGGGGTTGAAACTAGATGATCACTGTGGTCCGTTTCAATGTAGTCCATTCTATTATATGATCCTATATATAGTTAGTCACTTTGATATTTTGTGGTTCCAGGTGATAATGGACAAACCCCAGGTATGCTCTATCAAAACTAACTGAAGAGGGTGCTAAGCTTCCTTATCACTTTGAAAATAACCTGATATATCAGCATTTTGAACAAACAAAAAAATCTTAAATGTTCTTGTCTTCTCTTATTTGATAATGAGATGATATAGAATGACAGGTACTTTCTCAGCTCAGTCAGAGGTAATACCTGACTTACATGTTCAGTTCCTTCTCTTAACAAACATAAACTGGGAACAGCCTGAATATCTAGTTGTGCTGCTTCAGCCAAAAGCAATATGTAATAATAATTTTGCCATCCTCTCTGGACTGGTTTCTCATTCTGTCTGTTCTGGGTTTATTCTAGCTAAAATAGCTCAATTCTGTTCCATTTCTTTATTTCCAAGACATGTTCAGGACAAGCATTGCTTACTGTTTTCTGCTGGTTGAGAACCAGCCTTGTGAGAGATACTCGGGAGGATTTGGGCCTGAGCCTGCTCTCACCTGGGCTTTCACCTACGAACAGGAGAAGAGGAACAAGCACTGGAAAGGGTCGAGGAAGGTCTGAAGGACAGGACCTAAGAGAGTAGCAAGACAAGTAATTCCAGGTGAAGGAAATAGATAAAGAAACAATTAAGAATTCAGAGACAATTCTGAACACTTCTACACCTGTGTGCTTTCCTGGAAAGGTAATTAATTTTGTTAAAAGGATTTGCATCCTGTAGCAGTGGCATGTTTGGTCAGGTTGTGAATAACCTGAGGACTGTCTAACAGCCTCACCTGATTAGTACTTTCAGACAATTCAGAGTAGCTGCATTAGTCTTGACTAATATGTTTCAAAGCTCTAGGATGAATTCACTGGGGCTCTGTGAATTATCTCTCATCACTCTTCCCTCTCCCTAGGATGTGGCTTTCTGTGCTTGCTCACTGTATGCTCTGGGATAGTTCTGGCCAGAGAGATCATGGCCTGATGGCTCCATGGTTGTCCTTGGATTCTGTGTCCCTCCCATGAGGGCAAATGGCCTTCACAGTGCTCTGCTTTCCCTGTGCAGACAAGACCATGACTCTATCTCCATTGCTGACCATTTTCCTTCAAGGACATCTGATCTCTTTTATGTCTCCCTTCATCATGCCCCACCTTCTCCTGGGAACCATCAGATCAGCTGTTTCTGAACAGACACACTGCTTATCTTGGTGTTTATGATAAACCAGAAATGGTTTTGATATTGTGTAATATGCTATTCTGTGCTTTGTCAGTGTGAGCAGCTGACACTCAGGAGCAATGATGCAGGGAAAAAAACCTCTCCAGTTCCCTCAAGGTAATCTCTGCCAGAGCAAGAATTCTTGGTCCACAGGTGGTCTTCTGGACTCTTGCAGGTGGACCACAGTGTTGGTGTAGATGTTAGTAGCTGATTCATGAGTAGTTTGCCATAAATAAAAGAGAGAAATTCACTCTAGATGGTCTGAAACATTCATTACAATAACATCTTGGTTTAGCACTAGCATTTGCTGAGAAAATAGGCTGATGAAAGTTTCAGAAATGTCACCAGCCTCTCATTAAAAGAGGATTAGATCATGCATGGAACAATTATTTCCATAGAATTCAACAAGCTGTCCAATGCTTTATGAAACTCTTTTGTAACAGACTGACAGCAAGTAGTGTAATTCATAGAGTTTTAAGAAATGCACAGGAAATTTTTTCACAACGCTTATTTTGAAAAAGATAATATCACTTCTTCTTAAAAAACAAACAAACAAACAAACAAACAAAAACAACAACAAAACACTGTTTTTCCTTTTCTGAACAACTTAAATTAAAAGTCATTAATTGATAAATTCAGGTTTGGTTTGGTTTTTCACCTTTTCTTCAGCCTGTGTAGCCTCTGTTTTGAGCAAATGAATTGGTCACCTGGTGTTATCCACAAACATGACGATGAGAACTCCTCTAGCTCACTGACAAAGACGTCAAACAGGATAGATGTAAGGATAGAACACTCTAGTACCCCAATTATGATGGGTATTTATTCTTTTAAAAACCATAGTGACTGCTCCCAGTAAACTCCTTATCGTGCCCAGAAATGTGCTCCAATAGAACTCCCATTGTGACATTCCAAGCTGTCAGGCCCGTAGTTCCCTGGGATAATCTTTAGAACTTGTTCTGAAGATGGGAACAGTACTTGCCTTTCTCCAGACAATAAAGACCTCCTTGGTCTCCACAACCTTGAAGATGCTACAGAATGGATTGGCCAGGTCTCATCACCCTTAAGTTGGGTTCTTGTGAGAACTGTATAGATCTGAGTTTCCACATTTAGTACCTTCTTTGGACATCCACTGTTATTTGTTCCTTTCCTTCTTGCACCCTTTTGATTTGAGAAGCTGGTCTCCTGGTAAGTCTATATGTTTCCCTAAGTGTTACAGTGGCTATTCTCAGACTGGGGCTAGTATGTAATGGCAGTTTTCATGTGTTGACCTAAATTTAAGGTTTAAAGAAATACATCTGGCAAAATTACATGGCAGTTGGTCTTGGTGCAAGAAAACTGTCCTGGGAATAGTTAATCTGATAATCAAACATACAGCATTGTTAAAAAAAAAAAAAAAAAAAAAAAAAAAAAAAAAAAAAAAGTCTAATAATCAAATAACTATATTTGGAAGTCTGAAATTGTGTTCCAAATTTTTGTCTCAAAATAAAAAAGCAGTTCAACACTAAAGCATAAACTTGATCTAACCATGGTTCCTCGCTTACCTATGAAAAACACTGTGATGTCCTCAAAACGTGAACCTCCAAGGCCAAAAGAAGCGGCAAGATATGTGAGATGTCAAAATCAACGAGACTACCTCAGAGGATAAAGTTCTTTTTATTGTGAATGAAAGTACTCGAAGGTTAATCCTGTTAAGGGGCGAACTGCCTGATCATTTTCTGTTCGAATATTAACATCACCTTAGAAATCATGGTGAGCTTCCAGCATAACATCCTCAGGTAGGAATAGGTGGATGGCTTACTTTCCAGCCATCCAAACTGGGGAGTCAGATGGCAAGACTATTCTGATATATCTCCAGCTCCAAAATGAACTTTGTATGGCATTAAATAGGCTTTAACTGAAAGGGAAATCTTTGTGCTCTCCTGACACCTGACTACACATAAGGATGCACTGGTGATTTTTTTCTACCCTGACCAAAGACCCTTCTCTGCAGATCTGTCTGTCAGCCACTCACTAGGATACATGGATTTAGTTTGTTCCAGGTACGGGTCTTTGCAGTTGCCTTTGTTGAACTTCATGAGGTTTCCATCAACCCATTTCTTCAGCATGTCAGGGTCCCCATGAATAGCTGGCGTGCCCTCTCAGTATACTCAGTATTGTAAATATGATTAAAAAAAAGATGTTATTTTTTCCTTAAACAAATTGAAATGTAACTGAAACTTCTTGACTGAAATATTTAAGTCATATTCACAGAATGAAAGATACCCAATAAGGACAGTTACCCAAACAGCTAAAGAAAGATGAAATTAAAAGAAAATACAAAGGCATTTCAAAAACTTACACATAAATAATCTTATCTCTTGGCTGCCCTGCTTATGCAATTTAATCCCTGACAATTTCTTAAGAGCTAAATTACCCAAAAAGTACTAAAAAGTACGCTTTCAGGTTCCTCATTTGTTTCTACTATTTTACTACTTCAGCAACTACTGTAATTTGTTCAGTTTCAGATGTTACTGACTGCATTTTGCACTCCATCATCTGAAAGGAAAATTAAAACTTCTGTTAGTTTTATACACATGGCTAAGTTAACTTCACTTATGCATGTGTAATTCTGAGAATATTTCAACATTTTTCCAAATTTCAAGGAAATATTTCACGTTTTTTTGTTTTTTTGTTTTTTTGTTTTTTTTTTTTTTTTTTTTTTACATGCTTACATGTCCCACTGGCAAATTTCATCCTGCCTACATGGAGAGAAGCAGCCAGACAGGGCTGTTTGTGGCTCTGCTTATGGGACTGATGTTGGTGACAGTGTGATGTTGGTAAAGGCATCCATGCTACTCTGTATGACTGGCTGTCTCAGTCTCCTCTCTTCCATGTTGGTACTTTTATGTGCCTTGTAGTGGACCTCCCAATGGAAGCATTAACCCCTGTGCCCACTAGACTGGAACAGAAGAAACCCCCTGGGGTAGAAGGGTATTGTGTTTGACTTCCCTTAACAAATTCCCTGCTGATTTTCTTTTGTAGTTCCTCAATATACAGCAAAAGAGTTATTCTTTCTTTTAAGTTCCTTATAACTTAAACATTTCCTTTAAACCTGTAGTAGAGTCTTAGTTTGCATTTCATACATTTAATATAAAATGGAAAGAAAACCTACCTGTGGATTTATATCAGGCTGTCCATTAAATGGATTTTTTGGCTTTGGGACTTGTGGAAATGCTGCTTTCCAATAACCAGTCCTGGAATTCAAATGGGACAGAGTAAAACAGAAAAATAAAGTATCCAGCATGTGTCAAAACCAATGCACCCTTGAACAAGCTCTTATCTTCCTCCTCCAGGGTAGAAGAGAAATGAAAATTATACATCATCATGGCACACAGTGAATACATATGAGGAAAACACCAACAATTTTGATGGTAATAATTTTCTTTTTGGTTAGATTAAAAATATTTTTCTTCTTTGAAAGAAAAAAGGACTCACTACTGTGATATCTAAGTCACTGCAACCAGTATAAAGTGAACATAAACATTTATACAAGTAGGAAGAACAGTCTTCTCTGAATTACTGTATATTTTTATACAAAGTGCATGATAAGGTTGACTATCCTTTTTTTTTTTTTTTTTTTTTTTTTTTTTTTTTTTTCCATTTCTCTTGCACAATTTATTTCAGGAAGAAATGCAAACTTTTTATGCATTCTCAGATTAATTTAGCTTGCCAGGACAATTCTAACACATGTTACAAGATCTATACTACCAGTACAACCAGCCTGTGTGTTTGTAATAAGTACAGCTGGCAGGAAGTGTCAGTATGCCCTTCAGAGGGATCTGGACAGGCTGGACTGCTGGGCTTAGGCCAAGGGATGAAGTTCAACAAGACCAAGTGCTGTGTCCTGCACTTCAGCCACAACAACCCCAGGCAATGCTACAGGCTTCAGGCAGAGTGGCTGGAAGACTGTGTGGGTGAAGAAGACCTGTTGGTTGACACTGAGCTGAACATGAGCCAGCAGTGTGCCTAGGTGGCCAAGAAGGCCAATGGCATCCTGGCCTGTATCAGAAACAGCGCAGCCAGCAGGAGCAGGGAAGCACTCATCCTTCTGTACTCAGCCATGGTGAGGCTGCATCTTGAATGTTGTACTGATTTGGGCCTCTCACTACAGGAAAGACACTGAAACCCTGGAGCATGTACAGAGAAGAGCAACAATGCTGTTGAGGAGTCTGGAGGTCAAGTCTTGGGAGGAGCAGCTGAGGGAACAGGAATTGTTTAGTCTGAGTAGAGGAAGCTCAGGGGAGACCGAATTGCTCTGTACAACTGCCTGAAGGGAGGTTGTGGTGAGGTGGCGGTCGGCCTCTTTTCCCATGTAACCAGCAACAGGACGAGAGGGAATGACCTCAAGTTGAGTGAAGGGATGTTGATTTTGGATGGAAGTTTCTTTTCCAAAAGAGTGCTGAGGTGCTGGAACAGGCTGCCCAGGGAGGTGGTTGAGTCACAGTTCTCAGAGATGTTCAAGAAACATGTAGATGTGGTACTAAGGGACTTGGTTTAGTGGAGAAATATTGGTGGTACAGGTGGACTAGATGATCTTAGAGATCTTTTCTCAACCTTAATGATTCTACAACTCATATATAATGTCTGCCTTGAGAACAACTTTTTGGTTTGGTTTCTATTAGACTGTGAGTGAAAATGTGTTCAGAAGCACCTCTGCATAATTTATTTTCACACAAAATAAAATAGATATAAATACTATATACCTTTTGCAGAAGCAAATTGTAAAGATAGCTACTGAGAGTGTTGCAACTGCCAATACAGGTAAAATCCATACTGAAGAAGAAATTTCTTCATTTCCTGGAAGAGCAATAGTCGCAAATCATTATTGTTAACAAAAAACAATAGATGCACAGCTGTGTCAAACACAAACTTCAGCTTGTGAATGTCAGTCCAAAAGGTTTCATCCTGGAACAAAAAGCAACTCTTTTTTCTTTTAGCATTTTAGCTGTACATTTTTCTAGGAGAGATTAACACCAAACCTGCTTGTTAGTCCTCAGTGCTAAGCAGGTATGATGCACTACAGTTTCAAATATACACATATTTTTACTGATTTCCAAAGTGAGAATGTTAAGAGATGAACTAATTCTCTCTCTCCTTCTCAGTAATGTGGAATGAAACAAAATGCTTACATATACTTCATATTTTTCTTTGTCTGTAAGTGCACAGCCATGTGTGGTGTAGATATCAGGGGAAAGGATAAGTCAGGGTAAAGATCTGTTATTCTTACCAAACTCCACAGCTGCACTCCATTCCCCCCAGTCTTTGTTCACTTGACACATACGGCCAGCTGCTCTTATTTTCACCAGGTTCTTCTTTCTCATGTTGGGATTTAGAACTATGTAGCTTGTATCAATTTCCTAAGCAAACAGACAACATCACACTTAGACTGAGGTTTTTGTTGCTGAATGTCTATATGTTGACATTGTGCAAGCTGTGTTTACCAGTAACAGTTTTTGAGGTATGGGAGAATTGCTTGTTAGATCAGAATTCTGCTTTGGAGCAAAAACTATATTCTTTTTTTTTAAGTATGTAGTATGTATGCATCTATGTGTATACAGCCTATCACTCCATACATTTTGCTGCCTAGAACTTTCAACTTTTCAACTTTTACATGTTTGCCTGTAATTTCTCATGAAATTACATGATCGGTAAGTCTGATTTATTTACTATTTCCTTTCCTCCACTTACAGAAGCAGAAAAATATCTTTAATTGCCTCCTATTAACACTGCTAGAATTCTATAATGCAAAGAATAAACCATCAGCGTGTTCCTGTCTTTGTAACAGGGCTTCTTAGGACAAAGAGAAGTTCCAATACAACCTTATAAAATAAGAGGACTGTGGTACTTAACTGTACCAGAACTTCCCAAAACATACTCTCTCTTGGATACTTTCAGAATAGGGGTGTGAAACTTACTTTTGTGTAACTTTGTTTGGTCCACTCTGCAGAGCTGCCCTGTAAATCAAGAGAAAACTTATTTTTATGATTGCTTTTATTTTTTGTTTTGTTTTGTTAAGATAGTCATTTTAATCAACCATCTGCCACCTTTCTCTGCATTACTGTCTTATCTACTCAATATCTTGTTTTGAAGAACTAGTAATTTACCTAATACTTAATTTGTGATATGCTATTCAACTGCAATGCCAAGTTTACATAGGAACTAATTTGTGTATAAAAAAAGTATTTGTATTCCTTACCACTAGAGCTGAGAAATACATTTTATTTCAGACTGGTGATTAAACTGAAACACAACCAAAAAAAACCCTGGCCTGAATGCAAACAATAACTTTATTTTTACATACACCAGAAAAAGCCTTCAGTATCATTGAATCATAGAATGGTTTGGGTTGGAAGGGACCTTTATGATCATCTAGTTTTAACCCCTGCTATTGGCAGGGACACCTCCCTCTAGACCAGGCTTCTCAGCCTGGCCTTGAATGCTTCCAGGAAGCATTTTACTGATGCCATGTATAAGAAAGAGACAATCACAGAATTAAAGAAGTATAGGGATTAGAAGGGACCTCTGGAGGCCATCCAGTCCAGTCTCCCTGCTAGGCAGGTTCCCTAATAAAGGTAACACAGGGAGGCATCCAGGTGGGTTTTGGATATCATCAGAGAAGGAGACTTCACAGCTCCTGTGGGCAGCCTATTCATGGTCACTGTGTTATCCTTTTTGTTGTCTTTCAATGAAAGTAATTTCCAATTGTAAAAATAAAGCTTAAAAGTTGGCTGTAACACAAATTTATGTTGGTTGCAGTATATCGCAATGCAAGTAATATTTCTCTATAAAACAATATAAGCAAAATCTTGCTCTCACTTTATACCTCACAGTTGGAAAGCAGTATATTTTGCAGTGCAGTAATTGATGGACTGGATGAAATTAGCAACATGAAAACTGCTGATAATTACTTATGGAAGTATTAGGCAATTTGGACATCATATAAATTGAATATTCTTTGTAACCTGATACTAGTTGTGTTAAAAAAAATGAAGAATTCTGTATTGCTTTAATGTGATTTTTCTTTATGTCAAAGTCACACAGAGCTCAGCATGAAGATTTGTTTGCATCAAAGGCAAAGGGATTCGAAGAAGCCATAAAGTTTTAAAGCAGCAATCATCTGGGATCAACTGTGAATTAGCAAACCGCCTACAGCTCCGAACAGTAACTCCAGAGAAGGGCAGTGCAAGCCGCCCAGTGGCCGCCTGAATGCAGTACAGGCAGGCTGCTCCTCCCCAGTCGCCATCGGCCACCTCTTGGTCGCCTCCCGATAGTGCACCTACTCTCCTAGCAGGAACCCGCAGTCTCTCACTCCATTCTCACTCCTTTTGTTTCTCCCAAAGACTTGTCGAGTCTTTCTGCTTTCTCTGTCTTTCTTTGCCCCATATTTGCAGCCCAGCTCTGTCCTATCACAGAGATACAATCACCACTAGAAAGAAATAAGCCTCAGAAAAAGAAAGAACTTTTTCTGAGTTTTGCCACAGCCAAATCTGTAATATGTTTAAGCTGTGATTAAGCATCCTTCTCTTCTTAGTCCCATGTACTCACAGACACTGAGTGTATCTTCAGCAATAGATTACCCAGAAGAAGAAGGATAAAATGGGGCAGTACAGCTTCACAAGGTACAAGAAAGGCACAGAGATGAAAAATAATGCTGCATATGAGGAAGTCTACAAAATATGAAAGATTTTCTTTTTACGCATGCATATTAGAAAATTCTAAAATGTGTGTCAATGTTTAACATAGGTATAGAAATTCCTCTTACCTTGGATGTTATTTCGACTTCATATTTAAAACATCTGTCTTTGTTAGAGTGATTTCTTTGGGGCTTTTGCCACTGAATAGTGCAAGAATCTGAACTTTTGTTACAACTGACAGTGACATTCGACGGAGGCATGAGTTTTTCTGAAATGATAAATTCAAGCATTCAAATATTTAAAATCACTTAGTAGTCTTTGATTTGATTAAATCTTCTGTTAGAAGACCAGAGTTCTCTATATCCTGTCTCCAGGAAAAGAAGCAGGGAGAAAGCCAGGGAATGTGGCTCATGGGGAGCTATCTGGTGTTGATCCTAATGTAAGAATTCTGAAGGTTATTTCATTCTTTAAGCTTTCTCACCTGACTCTTCTGTGACATGACCGTATGGCTTGCTTGGTGTTATGAACCAAGCAGCTTATTTCTTCTCCATAAATAACCAGACAGATGTAAAAAGGGCACTTCAGTTTTAAGAATCTAGACATCTCCCCTACTTTCACAAACACGGGCAAAAAAATATGGATACTTTTGTATTTTGATCATACCCAAGGACTTAATATCTACTGTAACAGCAAAAGACAAGCCGACACTGATGACTGAGAGAATGATAAAATGATAATAGAGGGAATGGTTTCAGTTAGACTATCTTTCACCAGTCTTTACAGACAGGACTGGTCTGTTTGTGATGAAGTGTTTGGTCAAGAACAGTCTTATTTCATCTCTCTGAGTAATAGTTCAACTTACCTCCTTTTCTTTATAGAATCAAGCTCTGTTTGTCTTTGGTGGCAACATCAAAGCAGCAGAGCTTTGCCAATAGTAAAAATAATTTCATCATATGTGAAAATACATATGAAAACTTGGGGTGTTTTGTACACATATTCATTTCTTTAGTTAAGGGTATGTTTTCCACATATAGTATCTCCACTGGCAAAGCGGAAGAGTAATTGCTCGGATAGGCTTATCCCAAAAGATCTCTCTAGTTAAAATGTCTTTGGCCATCACTGAAAAAGACAGTGGTGTGAAATGCCATCTCCAAAATTCCATTGATGTATGTGTAATTCAAGTAGATTGCCAAAAAAAAAGCTAAGAAGGGCTACAGCTGTGAAGCAAACTTGAATGGAAGAACTGCTGATGCACACCATGTATTTCTCCCAGTGCAATGTTTATGCTGTACGATACATGTCAAATAATGGAGTTATTCCATATAAGAAAGGATGGAAAAGCAGTGGCTACAAAGAAAACCTTGGCCTAAAGCAATATCATTTTGAGAAGTTAAACAAGGAGGAAGTCTGAAGGTCACTGAAAAAAATGCTAGATAAATAATAGTTGTGATATAATATTTTTCAAAGGACCAGGGAGCTAGACATGCCATCCAGGATAAATGATTCAGACCTATTAGAAAAGGAGGGCACATGCTGCCCCTTTTATCACTGCAAGGATAATGAGTGAAAAGAGTTTTCACGTCTTGCCTGTATGGATACCACTTTTAAGAAAAAAATATATATATATTATGTATGTCCAGCAATGCTACTAAATGAGTATAGTGTTCTGAACTGAAATGTAGAAAGTCCATTAGATGAAAATGGTTACAGATTCTGTGAGGGAAATTTGGAACTCTGGTACCAACATCCAATGGACTTGAATGCCTGCACAGTGTTTAGGTAAATGACACTCATGCCAGAAAATCCTCACTCTTAATGTAAGAATTGTAAGGGTGGTCAGACTTTTCTTAACAATTATTTCAGAATGTTACTACTTCCTCTTGTGGTCCATTTTCAAACTATATTTTTGCCAGCCTTGAGGATAAGACCAAATCTTTTCAGAAAACAGGAAGAACTGTTATGTGGGGAGACAGTTCTGTCTGAGTGCAGGCTCTGTCTCAGGGGTAAATGCTCTATTACCAAAAATAGAAATAAAGACAAAGATACATTATTTACTCACCGATTGTATATAGTTCAATATCCGTGTCATAGAACTGGATCAGGGAGTTTTTGCTAGACCCATTCACCAAAAAGTAAGATCTCTCTATCTTCACGTTTTTGAATCTACATCCCACATGTCTGCCATTTTCATCTTTAATGTAAAGCTCACATTCCATTACGTCACCATATCTATAGATAACATAACATATATATACATATCGAGGAGTTCTGGTTAAACATGGGCACTGTGATGTGTAAAGTGAGAATTCAAGACTCAAGAAGACCTACTCACCTTGAGTTCTGCCAGTACAGAAAATATTGGGTATCTCCTGGAGCATTCCTGCCTGCCAGCCAAGTGCAGTTCATGAGGGAAATGTCATAAATCACACAGGAGAAGTTCTCAATGGCTGACCCATTAATGCCTGCAAACATAGCAATGTCCGTTATGAGGAAAAAATGTGTGGACTGCTCCAGGTTGGAGGATATTGGCACATGCTTAGATACAGAAGATACCTGCAACTCCAGATAATTATTGTTTTAATTAGGAATGATAAACTTCATTTTACGTAGCTGCACTGGAAGGTATTTAGACTGACAGATATTGTGAAAAATCTGATGTAGTTATGTCCTCCAAAGATATGACTGAAGTTGTATATGATAGGATTAGGCTCCATGAAGACTAGACTGACATGATGAAGGCTGACACCTTAAGTAGTCACCTCTGTTCCTCAAATTACTCTGATTTCGGAGGTTAATATCACCAGATCACAAACACTACAAATAACTCTTTAACTCCTAGCCCCAACAAAAGCTAGTAAGGAGATTAAATGTGTCTTTTTAAAAGAAAGGATGACTTAGCCCTCCTTTTATAAGGAAACAGCAATTTCTTTGAGCTTGATGAGACAAGAAGTAGAGTCATTTTGTATATTCACATTCCATGTTACTTAAATGATCAAATAGTGTACCTCATTATCTTAACACTCTCATATCTGTTCTCCCTCTCATATAAAAAAGGGCAAATTCTGTCAGACATTTTGTTCTCATAGATTGGACACTACAAAGTGACACCATGAGTTATGCTGTTATGGAATTCAAGGTGTCACATACTTCCTGAAGAATTTAAAAAAAACAGCCACAAACCTGTTTCAACTCAATTTTGAATAACACAGGAAAATTAAGCTAATAAAACATTCAGAAGAGAATTCGCAATGAAGAAAATGTCACCAAGCAAGACATTAACCATGGGCAAGACATTTACTGTTTCCGACAAGTCGTAGGAAAATACTTTCCAACAAATACTTTCCAACAAATACTGTCATAAGGATGTAGACAAAGAAGCTATCAATTTCCAGGAAGTAGAAGAACTAAGGAAGAAAACATTTCATGTTTGTTATTTATTTTTTTTTTTTACACTTGGGCCCATTAGAATTGTGCAAATCCTTACCCAAAGTCTTCTGCATTACCTTGAGGAATATACTTGCATGTGACTGAGTATGTACTGTTGTTGCTCTCTGCTGTAACTGAAAAGTTTGCCCCATTGTGCAGAGGAAATACTAGGTTTCTTCCAAAGATGCAATTTGTCTTCTTTTCCTGAAAAATGACGTTCCGGTGGTTAATTTTCACTTTCTCAACTAATGGTTTATGTAACACTCCCTGTAGAAAGCCTGTGTTTTCTTTCTAACAGTGGCTCCACTACTAGAGTGAAGTAAGTACTGCTATCCCCACGAGACAAAGGGCTCCCTTCCTAGAAATTCTGGATAACAAACCTTTATCAGCATAAGGTGAGGACTCTGATGCTTCCTTTTGGAAAATCACATGACAGAGTAGTGTGAACAATAGAACTCCTCCTCTCTTTCTATCCGTGGCATACAAAATCTTCTGAACCTCCTAAAAATGGACTGTATTTTCTTTCATAAAAATCAACAGATGGCTTTAATGTACTTTATTCTCCTTTCAAAGACAAAAGGAGATAGCCCACAAATGACTGCTTGGGTAAGGAGAGGTCTTGAGGTTAATCTCCAGTGTTAGATTTCTTAATGTTAGCAGCCAATTTGAACAAATTATATAAGTGCCTCATCTATTTAGTGGCAAAGGACACAGATGTTTGCATCTAAGATGCATGGGATGCATTTTCTCTAGGCAGGAGCTGTACCTCTCTATCGGCTTCTATCAGAATTTTGAAGACTAAGGTTTCCATCCTTAGATAGTTGAAATGAGGTGACATGATTGTATTCTAATCTGTGATCATTGATGCAGGTGCTAGAACTACATGGGGTATTAAAGGATTCCCCAAAAGACAGACTTCTGGAAATTGATTACAGAAACAGTAAATGTGGTATATATTTCACATATTGACACAGCAGCATAGTATAAAATGCTTATTTCTTATTTGCGCAAAAATGGGTGTCAAAACCAATATTTCCTGATACAGTTCCTGTTCCTGAACTGCACTTTGGAGATAACCTTCGCAGTCTGATGCACAAGAGATATTGACCAAATAGACTGTGACATTACTGCAGCTTTGGTGTCTAGAGGAAGAGAATCTGGTGAATTCTGGAGAAATGTATGTATTCAGAAAAAATCCCAAGAGAGCAACTTTATGACTTGCTTCGAAGAACCTGTCTGTTTTCGAAAGAAATCCTATTTTGGTTAATACACATAATTACAAAACAGGAAAAGGTTTAGCTTGCTATCTTCTTTGTATAAGAGTTGAAAACAGATCAAACTAGATAACCTTTCTATAAAGTCAGAACACTGTCCATGTATTCCATCCTGAGTTCCATGTCTCCTGTCAGCTATCAAAATGTTGGAGCCGTATAAAATAAATAAATAAACAAATAAATAAATATACACACATATAATCTCTTTTTTTAGTTATGCATATAGGTTTCCTATTCTCTTGGGAGAATGGCCATCTGGAACACGCTGTCCTGCAGAGTGATCTAAAGTGAATGCCTTCCAGGAATGTCTAGCTACGGAACTGCTGGCTGCTCAGGCCCATTTTTTTTTTCCAGGTCTTGGTTCAGTTTGTCTATTCAACTACTATGTACCTACTATGAAATACAGACAACCTTCTTGGATCCCAGAAGCCACTCCAGAAACAGTATTCCTTCACAAACTTCTATGTCATGAGTCCCAGTTCTGAGCTACACTGCAGCTTCAATGCCATTGAACGCTTATTAAAGCAAATCAGTCAGAGCACGTGTATCTAACTCAATTTCTCTTCTATATGTGAAAATTCTCATCTATACAGCATGAGATGCCTCTCACTGAAGTTCCTTTTAAACCAGGAAAAGAGGCAGTCTTATGCTTCAGTCTCATCAAGATCCTGGTCCTAGTGTAGTCCTCACAGGGCACGAATTTCACAAGAATTGTCAGAGGACAGACACATATCAGTATCAAGGTATCAAGATGGGGCTCAATAAAAACTAAAAAGAATGGCTACAACATCTTATTCTTACCAGGACTACCTTTTTTTTTTTTCCCCCAGTTATTTAAAAATATGAAGGAAAAGGAATAAAGGGTAGTGATTTATCTCTGTTCATACTTTACATAGAAAATTTACCTGTATTTGGACCATATTATTGTCTACTGTCATAAAACAATTGTATTTAGTGAAATTCATGGTGCTGATCCAACTCAGTTCTGTTTTCCACCAATTCAGCATCAAATTTTGGATGGGTGAATCTGACATCTCCCCTGAAATTATCACATAATAGGATTGGTTAAGTTCAGATTTTTGAGGTATTGGAGTACAGGGGTTACTACTTACCAGATCTAAGACATAGGGCAACTGGAGGACAAATATGTATAAAGAGAACCATCTTACACTTCACCTAAGAGGATATCTGCAGGAAGTGTTCTACTCACAGTTTGTGCACTGCCAGTCATCATACATCTGGGCAACCAGCACCATCCACTGTGTCATGAAGATGAGTCCAAGACAAGCAAGCATTTTTTCTTCCTTGGAGACAGAAAGCAGCAAAAGTTGTCTGGTGTGACAGATGTCAGAGTGAACTGCTCTCCTCTGAATTGATCTGGTCTGATCTGCTCATTTTACTTGCTTCCAAGCTATCTGCCTGTCTCAAAAAGAAATAGGTATGAAAAGGGTGGGGGTGTAACTTGGGTTACTAGAACAGAACCTATATGTAATGTCTCAGTGCTTGTAGGAGAATGATATGCTAGTTAGATCCCACAGCCTTGTGTCTTGGTGAAGGAGGAGAACGACTCACCCTTTTGTATGAAGTACACCAGGGTTGGTGTGATATTGTAATGTTGGTGGCTATGGAAACACCTGAGTAGGGCCATGAGGGTATTAGGTATACTGCCACTCAAAAGGAGGCCCAGCTCAGGTGCCTTTACACTAATGTATGCCACATGGGTAATAAGCAGGAGGAGCTGGAGGTCTCTGTGCAGTCGGAAAGCTATGATATAGTCGCCATCAGAGAAACATAGTGAAATGACTCGCACAGCTGGAGTGCTGAGCTACTGGCTACCAACTTTTCAAAAGAGATAGGCAAGACAGGAAAAGCAGTGGTGTAGCCCTCTGTGTTAAGAAAGACTGTGAATGTATGGAAATTAATGATGGTAATGATAGGGTGGAGAGCTTATGGGTCAGAATAAAAGCAAAGGCTAATAAGACTGATATTACTGTGGGAGCCTGCTACAGACCACCCAGCCAGGATGAAGAGGAGGAAAAGACTTTATAGACATTCAACTTTATAGACAGTTGAATGAGGTCTCAAGGTCACTCTCCCTTCTTCTTGTGGGGAACCTCAACTTCCCAGACATCTGCTGGGATTTATAATACAGAAGATAAGGAACAGTCCCAGAGGTTCCTAGAGTGCATGGAAGATAACTTCCTGTCACTGCTAGTGCGGGAGCCAGTGGGGGGAAGCAAAACCCTGGACCTGCTGTTTGTTAACAGAGAAGGTCTTGTGGGGGATGTAAAGGTTGGAGGCCATCTGGGGCAGTGGTCATGAGATGCTAGATTTCTCAGTCCTTGTTGAACCATAGAGGGGAGTCAGCAGAACTACCACCTTGGCAGACTTTACCCTCTTTAGGACCATGGTTGAGAGGATCCATTGAGAGGTAGTTTTGGAGAGCATGGGAGCCCAGGAAAGCTGGGAATACTTTAGGGAAGTTATTTTAAAGGTTCAGGAGCTGACCATCCCCAAGTCACAGACAATGAACTGACAGGCAAAGAGGCTGGACTGACTGAGCAGAGACCTTTGGCTGGAATGCAAGAACAAAAGGAAAGTTTATGCTCTCTGGAAGAGTGGGCAAGCTACTTATGAGGATTACAGTGAAGCTGTGCAGGGGGAAAATTAGAAAAGCCAAAGCCCAGCTAGAACTGAACTTGGCCACTAAGGATAAATAAATATTTTTATAAATGCATCAGCAGCAAGAGGAAGGCTAGGAAGAATCTCCATCCCATGTTGGATGCTGAGGGCAACTCAGTGACCAAAGATCAGGATAAGGCTGAGGTGCTTAATGCCTTCTTTGCCTCAGTCTTTAACAGCAAGACTTGTTACTCCCTGGGAAAACAGCCCCTTGCACTGGTAGATAGGGATGGGGAACAGAATAAGCCCTTCATGATCCATGATGAGATGGTTTTAGACCTGCTCTGGACGCTGGATTCTCACAAGTCCATGGGGCAGGATGGATTGCACCCTAGATTGCTGAGGGAGTTGGCGGATGTGGTTGCCAAGCCACTCCATCATTTTTCGGCAATCCTGGCTAACTGGGGATGTCCCAGTGGATTGGAGGCTGGTGAATGTGACACCCATCTTTAAAAAGGGCTGGAAAGATTATCCTGGTAGCTACAGGTGGTCAGTCTCACCTCGGTGCCCAGGAATCTATGGAATCTTGGCGCCATCATGGACCAGTTAAAGGTAAATGAGGGGATCAGGCCCGGCCAGCATGGGTTTACAAATCCTGTCTGACAAACCTGATTTCATTCTATGACAAGGTGATCTGCTTAGTGGATGAGGGTAAGGCTGTCAGTGTGGTCTACCTGGGCTTCAGTAAGGTCTTTCACACTGTCCTCCACAGCATCCTCTTGGAGAAGCTTGCTGCCCATGGTTTGCATGGGTGTATGCTCTGCTGGGTGAAACAATGGCTGGATGGCAGGGCCCAAAGAGTTGTGGACAATGGAGTTAAATCTATTTGGCAGCCAGTCACAAGTGGTGTCCCACAGGGCACTCAGCATTGGTGAGGCCTCACCTGGAGTACTGTGTTCAGTTTTGGGCACCTCAGTACAGAAAAGATATTGAAGTGCTGGATCAGGTCCAAAGAAGGGCAACAAGGCTTTTGAAGGGCTTGGAGAGTATGCCCTATAAGGAGAGGCTGAGGGAACTGGGGTTGTTTAGTCTGAGGAAAAGGAGGCTGAAAGGAGACCTTATTGCTCTCTTCCAACATATGAAAGGGACTTACAGCGAGAGCAGAGTTAGTCTCTTCTCACTGGTGACATGTGACAGGATGAGGGGAAATGGCCTCAAGTTGCACCCGGGTAAGTTTAGGTTAGATATCAGGAAAAACTTTTTTACAGAAAGGGTTGTTAAGCAATAGGCTTCTCAGGGAGGTGTTTGAGTCACCATCACTTGGATGTGGTTTTCAGGGACATTATTTAGTAGAGGGTTGTTAGCTACAGCAGTGTGGTTAGGTTGTGGTTGGACTTGCTGACCTTAAGGTCCTTTCCAACTTGTGTGATTCTATGATTCTATTCTGCGATTCTAATTCTTGAGCAAGAAAAGATTGTATGGACATTTCAAGCAGTATCTTTAAAATGGATGGTAACAAAATCAACAAAGTTTTTTTCACTGCAGCAAAATAATTTGTGTGATGATTTATAGAGCTGTTGATTTGGGAACTGCTCTAGAAATTCTATGTACCTGATGACTGCTGTCTTAAGGTCTAAAGATTATCTATTAGGATGAGCAGACCTCAAGCATGTGAACAAAGAGCTGCAAACAGAAAATATCTGAATTTGTCACAGCAAAATCAGTTTGCTCTAGATACTCAGTGATCTGTATGCTAAGTTTGGTGGGAGTGTTAGCTCAGCTAGTGTAATTCCAAGTGTATCTTTTAGTATACATGCATAAAAGTGGATATTGGAGCAGCATCTAAGTTTATTACAAATTCATTGCCATAAGCAGAAAGAAAATAAAAAAATGTGGCTAAGGAACTTTCTTAGCAGGCAGTAGATATCTCGCTTGTAAAAATCTTTATTCAACTCAGCTCCATGTATTTCTCTGCCAGCTTTTGAGATTATGCCTGGGTCATTGACCCTCCAGCCCCCGGCTTCCTTTATCTATTTTAGAGCATTATCAGATAACCCCATAAACAGAACAGAAAGGCAAAAATAGACCTACCTTGTATTTGAAAACTTCTTTGTTTCATTTATCTTTGTATCATAGTCTTGAGGCTCAGAGAAGATGGAAAGAGTTGCAATTGCAATGGTTATACAGCTACAAATAGAGCTGCCTCCTTGTCTCTTACGTTTTAGGGAACACTCATATCATCGGAAGTGTTGCAAGATGTGATGCTCATCACTTCCCTCCTGATTGTTACAAAATCAAGAATCTTGACAATTTTAAAACCCACACTTCATGCAACATGAACAAGTAGTTAGCTGGTTAAATCTTCTTTGGTGTTATATAGAATCCGCTAATACTTTGGAATCCAATGAATATGTAGAAACATTTCCTCTTACAGATATTTTCTCTGGCTGTAAATAATTCATAGTAGTACAAAGCATAACTCAATAAAAAGCATATCTTTCTATGCACCAAGCATGCCACCCCTGCTGCTCAAGGACAGGCCCTCGAGGCCAGGTCCCATCCAACAGCACGACCAGGAGCAGGCAGCTGGGGATATGGAGGCAGTCCCACTTGCCTGGACAAGAGACAATGGTGGGCTCAGCTGGACAGGGGCCATGTCAGGGCCAGGCAGGGCTGTAGTTAGCTGGAGCTTGGCTATTCTGGCTATTGCCGTGGCAGTGGCTGGTGATATTTTAAGGCTGGTTGTAGTGATATTTTAAGGAGAATGGAGAGTGGAAATTGCCCGGGGCAATAAAATTAGAGCCATAGCAAATGCCAGGGAGAATCTAACAGGGTTTTGAAAACTGAAGGAAGACAGAGTTTTTGTGCATCTACCTCTCTCTCCCCTTTCTCCTTGAGCGAGATCCTTTGTTTCCCTCTTCCAATAGTATAGTTCCTAGGTTGTTAAGCAGTCTCCCACCCCATTCCTGCAGCCGATACCTCCAAAGCAGGAGCTCTGCCCCCCTTCTGGAATGTCACACTGCAGGAGAAGAGAAGGAAAAGTGTTGAGGTGATCCCAGAGATTAGGCTGCAAAGGAAGAAGGCTGGAATAAATTCCACCAAAGTTGCATTTATTGATCCTGCACCACTTTAGAGATGGTGTTTAAGGTCAGCTGATGCTCTGAGGGGGCTGTATCTCCAGTGCCTGCAGACATTTCCTGCAAGAAGTAGTGGGAGCACAAGCCCACATATGGCTGTGGTTGGATGGCTATACAGTGCCTGTATGTGACTCAGCTGTTCATCACATGGATGCAGACGTAGTGGGATGCTGGACAATTGCATTTTCTGTGTGCCTAAATTTGGTTCTGGGAAGTGCTGTCAGCTTCCAGATTTCGAGTCCTCCCAATTACAGGTCTCAGAATGAGTGAATAAAGAGAGACACATCCATGAAGCACTCGGGTCTTTTTCTCCAGTGCAACTCCACTTCACTAAGTAGTTACTTGAACCTAATGCTCCCACTCTGAAGAGCTCTCAAGCCTACAGCAAATAGCAGAGGAGCAACACACGGTGGTACTTTCTGAGATTATGCACTAAGCAACACACTGAGGAAGTAGGGGTTTTGAGGTTTTGGAGTATGAATACTCCTTTTTCTTTTTTCTTTTTCTTTTTTTTCTTTTTTCTTTTTTCTTTTTCTTTTTTTCTTTTTTTTTTTTTTCCCTTTTTTTCCTTTTTTTCTTTAACTAGAATATACTGTAGGAGAACAAGCCAAACAACCCACAAGAACAGTGCTGTTGCCACCACAAAGGAACTCTGTTACCCAGGGGATTTCTTTGCTTATCTATATTTAGGGCAAATTCTTCCTGAGATTTAAAAAATGTAAACAAATTTTAAAAAAATAATAAAAAATCACTAAGCAAAACTGTTGCAGTTGGTGATATTATCAAAGCCTTGAAGTCCAAGAAACCTGTGTGGAGTGGCCTCACTGTAACCCAGCAGATGAAGAAGAAAAGGCTCTTTCCAGAAGTAATGGAGGGCAGAGATAATGCGAGGGTACTCAGCTTTTCTGTTCTTTTAGTTCTATGAGGATCCTGCCACTGCCAGATCAGAATCAACACAGCCTTCCTAGAAAATTCTAAAGCTTGAAGATTATTTCATTCATCCAACAGCAATAGGAGTGCTCACAAATCTAAACAAGTGCTCACTGTCTAAACATTTTTTATGGCCATATGTTACAGCTTTTGCATAGATTGCAACTTTAGAAATAGGAGTCAACTCTCTTCTTGATACTTGCACTACTTCCTTTTTTTTTAAGAAAATAATATATAGCAACAGGAGACCAGAATACATGACTTCTGTCTTTGTGAACATCTGAATCACACAGTTAGGCTACACAGCCTGATCACCCTTTTCCAGTGATCATTACTTTGGGTCTTTGCCCAAGAACAGGAAAGGGATGCTCTAACCCCACCTGCTCCCACCTCCAGTGTCTCATGAATGGGACTTCTGTTGTCCTCATCGGAACATTAGAAGTGAATTCCAGATTTCTGAAGGGGCTTTGCAGCCTCACCATCTTCCCTAGTGAAAGCAAAGGAGTTGTAAATAAATAGTCCGCTAATGGTCATGACTGTGAAACAGAATAGAGAGGATTCAGTAGGCATTGTATGTTTTGATTTCCATAGTAAGTTTTGGGTTTAGTTGGACATTTGTGATGCAGGAGTTCTTATTGTTAATAAGTTATAATGTAAAGAGCATGTTTCTTCTCAACTTCTATTTTTAAAGTTATCTAAAAGAAATTGTTGATAAAAACTTATTTAGAAACATGGAATCAGAAAAATCTGGCTTCAAAGGAAACCTCTTGATCATGGGGGGTTAGCGGATGTTTATCATCATCACTGAATTTTGTCTACTAGGATGGGATTTCAGCTGCCTGAGAAGACTTTAACCATCCTGAAATCTGGTGGAAGGGCAACATGGAAGGGTATGGAGAATTAGAGAGGTCAACAGGAATCATGTTTTAATACAGATGCTAAACAGACCAAATACAGAAGGTACTCAGTTGGATTTGTAATTCATCAAAGAAGAGTTGGTCAAGGATGTGACAGTCAGTTGCATTCCTAACTGCAAGAACCGTGATGTGGTAGACTTTAAGATCCTGAGGGAAAAGAGGAAGGCAAATAACATAACATATATGTGGGATGTCACTGAAGTAGCGTTTAGATTGCCTGCCAGCAGCCTAGATTTATCTTCCATATATCCTTCCTCTTCTTACTGTGTTTTGGATATCATGACACAGACTACAGCTTCTCCATTCGAATCCCAAGTAACAGTTCTTGACATCTGCAAACTTTGCCCTACACAAATTCTTCCATGACAGAGCCATCCTCTCATAACTCATGCGTTCAGATCTTTGTGATCTGTCCCCCCACTTGCTCCTTTCTGACACTGGGGATTTCCTATGCTGAAGAAGCTGTCTTGGTGCTTGTCTGATGGATCTGGTTTACATTATGGCATGGCTCAAGGCACGTTTCCCTCCAGTCAGGGCTATCCCCTGGGCAGAAGTGAAATTCCCATTGGAAGCTCCAGTTCAGTGAAAAGAAACTCACGATTCTTCAGTTAAACGTATCCATATTGAGCATTTTTTTTTAAAATCTGGCATATTTTTTTCTTAACCTTGTCAGCACCTCTCCTGTTTCACGAGGATGCAATTTGAACATGCAAATCATTTCAGATATTCTGGTGTGCCAGGGTTTGTTTTATGGTTGTGTTTTTGTTTGCTTGTATGCTTGCATTTTTTTTTCTTTTTCCTTTTTTCTTTTTTCATTTTTCTATTATTATTTTTTTCCTAGTAGAAACACAGACAAAAAATAACAAATTCATTTCAGAAATAGTTGTTTAGTAATTTCAGAAAAGGCATTGGAAAAGCCAGTCAGGAGCAGAACTGAACACAACTGCTTAGTAGGCATAGAAGATCTTCAGTATTTATTCTGGAGGGAGACTTCAAGTAATGCTCCTTACTATTTATACAGTATTCCACTGGTTGGAGTATATAACTCAAAATACTTACAGAAATAATATATTATTTCCAAGCAAATTGTACAGAGGTTTTTTAATAATGGCAGACTATAGAAGACTGACCTGATCAGGCAATGCAGTTATCTCTGCTTACAAGATGGAGGATATCAAAAACCTTTAAATAAATGCCAGCAAGTATATACATAATCATTTGCATGAAAATAAACAAAAAGCAAACAAACAAAAAAACCCCTCTCTTATCCTGCATGCCATTATGCTGCTTCTTCAACAATTGTTATTATTTCTTCAGTTTCATGCTTAATGAATTGATCCTCTGTCTGATAAAAGAAAAAATATTTAATTAACATTTCATGCATGAGATTGATCACTAGTTTATAATTTGAAACTTTTATTATTCAAATTGCTATTTAATTATTATAGAGAAGATGTAGTGGGACTCTGACAATGAGAGGACTGCAGTAGATGAGTAATATCTTCCCTTCCTGATGAGCTACCCAGAAAGGATCAAAGGACTTTTACATTCAAAGGCATCTTTGGATCTAACATGAAAGTAGGATTTATAGTAACTTCCAGTATGTCCTTGTAGGCATGTTTTCTCTTCCAGACCTGCTCATTGCCAGCTAAAATACTCTCTGAATTGTAACAACTTTTGCACAATGCTCCCCAGACTGGCAGTTCTCCCATTTTCACTTGTGATATTTTCCTTATTCTCCGGAGTTTCTCAAGCTCTCTGCATAGATCAGAACCTCTCAGCTTTCTGCTGTACTTTTTTTTGCTTCCCATACCCTAGAAAATTCTCCTCCAGCAGCATTGTCAAAACTAACATGGTCTCAACATCTGCTACGAGAGAAGTATTTTTAACCAGAAGTAAATTTCTGTGTCTCTCCCTCTGCATAGCTACCAGTGGTCTGAATCTACATTATTATTGTACTGAAAAGCTTAGGCTATGGAGATCTGGGTGAAATTGTTTATTTAGCCGATATCAAATATCTCTGAATGGAAAAGGAGAACCAAGAGAATTATTTGCATACAGAGCTCATCTTTTGATACCCCAACAGAAGAAAAAGAAAGAATTATATCTTGTGCTTATAAAATTTTCCCTGACATTTAGTTCGTACAGTTGAGATTGCAATGGATCCTCCTTTACAGATAATTTCAGAGAAATGGAAAGAAAACATACCTGGAAATTCACTGGAGAGATATCATGGAATGGGTCTTTTGGCTGTAGTACAATGGCAGGTATTGTTTTCAGATAAATGGTTCTACAAGGTCGAAAAAAGGTGGAGAAGACTCAATATACACATTTATAAAAATTCATTCTATTATTATAACACTGAGGCCTTATTTTCTGTCTCTGAGACAAAAATAATGAAAGAGTATCTAAAAATTACATGGGTCTAAGCCAGTGGCATCAGTTCATTGTTCAGAATTTGGATTTTTGCAGTTTATTTTATGTTTTGTTAAAGAGTTACAGGAAGTTGCCGTTCTTTATCCTCTAAAACAGAAATATCCTTAAGCCAAGGAAATGATTTTACTTGCCACCCTCTACAATGCAGTACCTAAAGGCAGGAACTAAAGAGGAACTGATCTAAGACCCTATATGTCAGTTGGAAGGAGTTGTGTTATATTGATCAAGTAGTTAAAAAAAATTTGGAATCAGAAATACTTGAGGCTCTATGGCTAGGAGGTCATGATACCTGCTATAATTCATTATCACCTTTCCCCCGTCTCCTCTGCTTAAAAGATATCATAACATTTCTGCTGGGGAGAAAGGAAGTTATTTCACAGTAGAATACAGAATAAAAGTTTTGCACAAGAAAGAAGAGTTACATGATGCAGATGAAAAGTAGAAGACTTGCTGCTATGGCTGATATCAGAAGTAATGTGTATGATGAAGTAGATGTCAGTTGTTCTCCTCCTGAAAAGCAATAATCATCAAAACATTTAGTATCACAAAATAGAAAAGAATGTAAAGCATCTTCTGTGATGCATGATGGTGTTTCATGGCATCATTCCATCACTTCTTCCTTGGCCTAGCTTCTCATTGCCTTCTAATATATGAAGGAATGGGATGGCAGAGAGAATTTCTTCAGCAAATTGACATTTTACCAATGATTTTGTGAGGATCAGGGGTCTACATATTATTTCAGAATCCAAGGTGACAGAGAACAACAGGGGAAATGATAAGTCTGTAAAAACAGAGGGAAAACAGGTGGCAACAGAGACTTGAAAAAGATGTGCATTATCCACTGTCTTCTTGCAGGAAGCACTGACTGTCAGTGCAGAACAGTTGGATAGCTCCCTCATATTGACAGGTATGCCAGTTCTTAGCTCTTTTTCATCCCAGCAAATTGAAGAGATGTGCAAATTTTAAAGTGTTTCTACCTGGGAAGTAATAAGCGAGGTAGACAAGTAACAACTGAGGGAAAATTATGTCAAGAAAATGATTTTCATTCTTACCAAACTCCACAGGCGTACTCCACTCCCCCCAGTTTTCGCTCACTGAGCAGTAATTGTTAGTTGCTCTGATTTTGACGGTGTACCTTTTATTTGCATTGAAGCTGTCAAATATATAGGAATTTCCTGTGATGATTCTTTCCTAAATATAAAACAACTAGACTGAGAGCTTTGCCGTCACTAGATGTTCAGATGTTAATATATGTATCTGCTTCATTTAATAATGTAAACAATTACAGAATAACCATTTTTACATAATTCTGTGGACAGATGAATGATATTTTTCTTCCTCCTTTATACTGACTTAATCTTTCAGGTGATATTTTCCCGTTTCCTTCATCTCAACCCCATCCTGAGATCTCATTTAGGAAGTAAAATTCTTCTCAGTTATCTGAATTTTGTGTCTCCAATTGTAGCGTGAATTTCTGATTCATATTTATACATATACATGAATTTGCTAGGAAGTACATGAGCTGTAAAATGGAGGATGTGCGACTTGCGTAGATGCAAGTTCCATGTGTGCAGGTATTGTTTGTACCATGTCTTATAAACAAAAATTTAAAACTGTACTGAGGAATTTTGTCAATAATAAGCATACATAATATATTATACACTGGTATGCTGAAGCGAAAGCAATTTGATCACAGGATGTTCTTATAGAGTAGGCTTTTCAACCCAGCATAAACTTTAGATTAATTTAGTAACAAAGACTTACCATCTTAGATGTGTCTTTCATTCTCTCCTCAGGATCAGCCTAGCAACAAAAATGACTTTTTATGATTGTTCCTTTTGTTACTATATAATAAGATGTTCTACTTTAGTAATGGTTGATTTTTAGGGAGAAAAAGAGTACATTTGATATTTAGAATGCTTTTCTTTATACACTGTGAAGTTAAGCTGTTCCTCCACTGGAACATTTTTCCTCATCACCTGCGCTCGGAAATAATGAACCCTTTAAATGTGATTGCAGAGCTGAGAATCAAATAATTGAAAAACAATAACAAAATAAGCTTTTCTTCACATGCCCTATGTGTGAATGATGTATGTCTTATTTGTACTGAAAAATATCTTGATTAATATGAGCAAACAGTGACAACTTTGTTTTCCCTCAGAACTGTGTGTAACTTCTGCATTCTTAATCATTTAATTCAGCTGTGTTACAGCTCCCTATTTATTTATTTATTTATTTATTTATTTGCTGTTGGAGTAAGGAACTCATGACTGCTTCCACAAATATTTCAAGCAGTATTCTTAATGGATATTGCACTACTGTCCTTATTCATCCAAATCTTCAAAATAGTTGCAGTTAATGAAATGTGAAATAACAATCAGTTCACGTTAAGACCTGGAAAACCTGGATATTCTGTTTCAGTGATATGATAGAATATTTCTTTTTATTAAAAAACATAGCTGTCTATTTGCACTTGAAATTAAAAAGAAATGACAATGAACTTAAAGAAAACAAACACAAAACCACGCACATATAAAAAAGCCAACAATACCAAGAACTGATGTGTGTTGCTACCCATTAACACGTTTGTGATAACTGCAGCGCAATTCACTGCAATCCTGACTGTATATAAGGTGAAGACTTACTTTATCTAAGCCTTGGAATTGGATGAGATACAAACTTCAAGGTCAATCAAGTGGTTAGTGCAATCTGGCAGAGATGTTTGTTTATACAAAAACTGCATCCAAAAGAAATACACAGCTCCAGTTAACAGCAAAACTAGAAACATGGAACAAAGAAACAAACAACAACAACAAAAAACTAGGGAGTGCTTTGCTCATACAGCAGTACGAGTGTGCTAATTGGTGCTGTTCGCGTTATCATCTGCTATTCTTTTCCTCTGGTGCTCTAAAAATGAGTTTAACTTCATATATTTCCAGTCCTTAAACCAGCTAGCTAGATTGAAATTCAGCCTTTTGGCAATTTTGAGCACTCACAGCAATCTAAGAATGACCAATACACAATGAATTCACTATCTAATTCATGTTGTTGTCCAACTTTAGTCTTTAACAGAAATATTTTCACCATTATTCAGTCAGTCAACTTCCGTATGTAGCAAACTCAAGAAGGTCAAACTAGTCTTTTGGAAGAGTGGACAATGGTGAGGGGTAAAGTCATGTTCTGTGTTTGTGCTGAAATAACTGTTCACCCTTGGTATGGAGAATCCTCGACCAGTTCCTTTAATGATCAGCCAAAAATTGAACTGAAAGCAATCCTGCTAATTGCTGTATGTATCTGTAAGTGACAGCTGTTCTCAGCTCACATGCAGAGGTACTACATAGAAAAACAGAGAGGTAACTCAAGAAGAGAAAGAGAGAACAGGGCATTTGTTGTATGATAATGCAGGTTGAAATGCAGGCATGTGAAATAAAGTTAAGCATTATAATCCATTCTCCTTACCTTGTTTTCTATGACAATTTCATATTTGAAACAACTGTCTCTGTCCACATGACTTGTATGAGGTCGTTGCCACTCAATTTCACAACTGTGAGAAACTCCTGTACAGTTCACAGTTACATTTAATGGAGGGGTGAGCTTCTCTGAAATAATTAAATCAGAAATACAATTATTATAGGAATATGGCTGATTAAAAATCTAGTCTGTTTGCTCTGTCTTATAAAAATACCTGCATCTTTATGAGAATTACCAGATTCACTCTGTTTTCAGAAACAGGACTTCCTGATTTAGTACTTCAGTTGAGGAGTCTGGAGTATCAGACATCACTGTAGGTTAAACTAAAACAAAACAGAACAGACTCATATCTATATTTTACTGAATTCTGAAATATAATCTGTGCATTTGTTTTGTTTTGTTATAGTTTTTGTCCACTGCTTTAAGGCATTTGGATCCTTTTTTTTTTTTTTTTTTTTTAATTTTTTTTTTTTTTTTCTGTGCTTCAACAGAATTCAGAATCATGAGATAAAGACATAAAGCCAACATCTAGATATTCCCACTCAGGCATTCATAGCTACTTTTTCCCAAAAGATGACTTTGTTCTTTCATAGCATATATATGTGACATCAGTCTTCAGAATTCTCCAGTCTATAATATCAGGGTTGTCTCTACATTCCTTTTTTTTTTCTCACTCTTATACTTTTGACATTTCAGTCACAAAGGCTGGGAAAAAAAGAAGACTGAGGAAGAATATTTCAAAAATTTATGCTTGTTTTCTTTTTCTTTCTTTTTTTTCCCCCTTAGGGTTGAATCCTTCATTCTTTTAGCACAATTCTGGAAATAAAATTAAAAAAATATATATAGTCCTTACCAATTTCATACAGATAAATTATTGTTTTGTAGGGCAAAATATTTTGTCCATTTCTAGACTCATTCACCAGGAAATAACCTTTCTTATTCCCTTCGATTGTCACATTTTGGAATCTGCATCCTGTGTGTCTTCCACAATTATCTTCAATGTAATTTTGGCATCTGATGTAATCTTCTTTCCTATATATAACAAATTTCTTCAGTTTAATATTGATAATGTTGCATGTCAGATGAGAATTCAAATTTTCCAAGGCAAGAAGACCTACTCACCTTGAGGTCTTCCAGTACAGGAAATACTGAGTATCTCCTGAAGCATTCCTGTCCACATGCCAAGTGCAGTTCATGAAGGAAATATTATATATCACACAGACAAAATTTTCAATGGCTGTGACATTCATGCCTGCAAACATAGGAAGAATATCTCATGTCCCCTCTGTGGAAAGACTGTATAACTTCTTAAATCATGTAGAACTCTGCATGCACGTTTATTGATTTTTAGGCACCTAATTAACAAGCACAATCGCATACTGTTTGGGTCTTTCAGTTGCACATTTGCATCAATACAGCAATGATTTTAACTGTGTTGAGTCTGAAGATTGTCTACCACTGTTACAGATGCTGAAGATATGGCTATCATTTAATTTGTCCAGGCATTGGATTTGGCACAATGAATTTGGTGGCTCCAGGCAGTTGCTCTGCTTTATGGAGGTATTTGGAACTTCTTTGCAAAATGTTTATTTCATTTGAATATATTAGGAATGTAAGAACTTAATACGTGTCCCGACTCAAAATTTCCTGAGGCAAAGGCTGATATTTAGGAGAACTAATACAACGTTCTATACCTTAGCTACAAATACATATAAATGAATAACTTCTCATCACTCAGAACACCTCAGTGGAAACATCCTCTTCACACTCAGCTCACTGGTATCACTGGTAATCAGGATCCACTAGGGGAACTGTTATCAAGGACAAGATATTTCAATTTCAATCTAATTTCTTAAACATCTGAAAATAAAGATAAGTAATTCAGGAGACAAAAAAAAAAAAAAAAAAAAAAAAAAAAAAAAAAAAGCCAGAATGATCAACAGATCTCTATCTGTTGATAGAGACATGTAAGCATTCAATGCAGAGTTGTTTATATCTGTCTTATATATGTGTATCTATAAGCATATTACAATGCACTCTTTAGAGTCCAGTGAGTATATCATGGTACTAAGATGACCAAGAGCATCACTCATTTCTCTGTTATTTCACAGAGTCACCTGATGATCCAGGGTCAATCAAATCTATGCACTTAATTTCCCCATTTACAAATGGGAAATACTTTGGGATTGGAAATAAGGAAGTCAAAGAAGTGTAACAGCCTGAAGTATGGTCATAGGCATTGTGCAAGGATCTTAGAGGTTTAGGGTTTGTAAAGCCTTTGGTGACGCTAAGCGAAAAAGGGTTATTCAATCTAATTTCTTAAACATCTGAAAATAAAGATAAGTAATTCAGGAGACAAAAAAAAAAAAAAAAAAAAAAAAAAAAAAAAAAGCCAGAATGATCAACAGATCTCTATCTGTTGATAGAGACATGTAAGCATTCAATGCAGAGTTGTTTATATCTGTCTTATATATGTGTATCTATAAGCATATTACAATGCACTCTTTAGAGTCCAGTGAGTATATCATGGTACTAAGATGACCAAGAGCATCACTCATTTCTCTGTTATTTCACAGAGTCACCTGATGACCCAGGGTCAATCAAATCTATGCACTTAATTTCCCCATTTACAAATGGGAAATACTTTGGGATTGGAAATAAGGAAGTCAAAGAAGTGTAACAGCCTGAAGTATGGTCATAGGCATTGTGCAAGGATCTTAGAGGTTTAGGGTTTGTAAAGCCTTTGGTGACGCTAAGCGAAAAAGGGTTATTCTGACGTCAAATTCAAAAACAACCTGTTTCAAGTATGTACCAACAAACAGGTTGACTGAGGACATAATAAAGGGAACTCCTAGGATGGCACTGTGGCATTGTGGTTGAAGAAAACACAAATGAAAGCAGTTCCTTGCCCTCTTCTGTTGTAACTTCAGCTTTTTATAACTAAGAGAAGCATATAATAACACCCAAGTGTTCTTTAAACTTATGAGCCTTTTGTTCTGCAGCCACGATTTTATCATGCCTACAAACAGCTTGAGAGCTTGACAGATTTTCTTAGTGGTTTCTTTGCTCTACAATTCCTTTTTTAAAAACCCTTTATTAATCAATTCTCTGTCATTATTTCATTAAAAATAGGTAGAACCATGCTGCCACATGTTTCTCCTCTTTAGAAAAACAATTACAGTAGAAGAACAATACCTTTCTCCTCAGAGGTGGGAAGCACTATCTTTTACATCTCGTGCAATAGCTGTGAAGATTATTGTCCAAAATCATAAGGAAACATAAAGTATTTCCATGCAGAGCTCTTTATATTATGTACCCGTCATGCACTGTTGTGTAGGGCTACAGTTAGGCTTTGTGCAACAAACAACCCATCTTCTATTTCTTCTTTGAAAATGCTCAGCCCTGACACACATCCACAGGAGATGTTCATTTTAGACATTTGGAAATATTGGCTAGGTTGAAGTCCTGCTACATTATCTGTTCTCCAGACTAATTAGTGCTCATAAGATGAGAAAGAACTGCCTAATAACATCCTGGTTGTAAGTAACATCTGACCCTGTTATTGTAGCTTATCAGAGCTTATATCATGTCAGACACTACAATGACTTTTATAAGCAAAGGAAATAATAAAGCACAATAATAATTGTGCTAAAAGGAACTCACTGTTACAGCAATTTTGCTCTTTGAATGTGAAAATCTGAACATTTCTAGTCGGACTGAGCTTTTTTCAAGAGTGTACTTGGATGAGCCCAGTAATACTGGAAACATGGTCACCCTTCATTTGAAAATATTTATATATAACACATAAACTGTAGAAAAAAATATGCTCATACAACATCAAAATTTTGGCTACATCTGTCTTTGGAGACAAAAGCAAGCATTTTGCAGATAGTACCTATCCATCCCTCAAAGAGTTATTTTAAGAACATTAAAATTAACATAAATGACAAAAACACAGTGTTTCTTTGCCTACCTTCTTTGTAGTAAAACTGTACAACAGATAAAGTCAAAAGCAAACATACCTTCTCCTTGCAAACCTGTTTCCCTGTGGTGGTTATAGCAATGGGGCACAGAAAAAAACAGAAGCAGTGAATGCAACTCAGTGGCATATTTTTGTGTGCTTTGACAGTGTCATTTCATTATTAAGTTCTTCTAAACCTCACGTAAGAGGGTGTAAAAATCCCGCCTACATCTATTTCTTACTCATTTCCCTTACAGTGCACTTCCGTAAGGCAACGGGCAAACACAGCCACTGTATTTGTATAGGTAGGCAAAAATAAAAGTGGTGTGACAGCTTTTTCAACACTTCATTCATGTAACTTTCTTCTTTTTCCTGTTGCATGAGCTGTATATAGCCTTCTGTATAGTGCACAGCCTCAGTGGCAGATGAAGATGTGAGATAAATTTCTGGGTTAGATACAGGTCGGCACCATTGTTTCAAACCACACCATTATTTTCTGCTTATTGCTGAGGGTCACCTCTGCATTATGCTTGATGCTGTGGACTTTGTAACAGCAGTTTCCAGCTCTGCTCTATTCAACCTCAAATGCAGTTCCTATGGAAGCATAGCAAACCAATGTTTCCAGCTCCCATAACTTCTCCTTTGTCAATCTTCCATTTGACAGGGGTAGTGTCCTTCTTGTGAACACACTTTTTTTCTTGGTACATCCAATGGACAGACAAGTTAAAGATTCTTTTGGCATTTAAAAGCCCTGAGGGTACCAAAGCAACACTTATGGCACCTGTCTGTGTTAGTGCAGTGGTCCTCGGAGGTGTACAGCACCACTTGCATGAACTTCAGTGTCCTCATTCTAAATGCATACAGCAATATGAGCACAGACCTGAGCTATCACACACTGCCCATTAAAGGATTAATAGGCACTGAAATAAGTAGCAGAAGGCCTTCTGCTATCTTGACTGATTTTGAGACCAAAGAACGTGCCTGGGTCCTAGAAGACAGTTATCTAGCAAAGCAGCTTTCTGTGAACTGAGAAACGTAGCATCTGCCTTTCCGTGTACTACATAGTACCTGAAAGGCACATTTTTGACTGCTTAGGGCATTAGTGCTTTGTGTTCCTTGGGTAAATACCCCCAGAGGTACAAGAACAAATGAGAGCTGAGAGATATTTAAATACTTTTTTATTTGGGCGTTAAGAGCTCTCAACTCGGACATGCAAAGTTCCTGGCAAATGAACCAGGGAGTGAACCTGGCTAAGTCAAGACCTCTTACCCAAAGTAACGCACAAAACCAAAATGGATAGGCAGTGGAGGCAGGGATATAAATTCTGGGAAGATTAGAGGGATGTGGTCCAGGGGATCAGGAAATTCAAGGCAAAGCTGGGCCTGAGCTTTGCTAGAGATGAAACAAAACAAAACAAAAACAACAAAACAAAACAAACAAACAAAAAACAAACAAGAAGGACATATTAAAACAAATAGAACAACAGAGGAACATAAAAGAAATGGTACTGTGACTGGTGAGTGAAATGGAAGATATTCTAGACACACTGTCCAGTTCACAGAATCCAAGGGACTGTGAGAATGAAGAACATCACTGCCAGAGAACATCACATTTGAGACTATTTGAGGAATCTGAATGTGAACAAGTCCATGGGACCCAATTGAGATCCAACATATATGAATGTCAGTCAGCCTCATGAAGTTCCTGTGGCTGGAAAAGGGGAAACACAACCTCTGTTTCTAAAGAAAGAAGACCTACATTAAATAGAGAAAAAAGTTCTGGAGAACTACAGGCCAGTCAGTTTCCCATCTGTGCCCATCAAGATCATTGAACAGATCCTCCTGGAAACTATGGTAGAACACAAGGAAGACTGAGAGGTGATGGGTGACAACAATCATGGATTCTCTAAAGGCAAATTGTGCATGTAAAATTTGGTAGAACTCTGCCATGGGGTTACAGTGTTCATAGGTAGGGGAAGAGTAACTGATATTATCTGCCAGGACTTGTGTAGAGCATTTGATGGTGTCCCACTCAACATCTTTGTCTCAAAATTGGAGAGATCTGGATTTGATAGATGGGCCACTAATTGTGGATAAGAAATTGGCAGGATGGATGACCTGAAAGCATTGCATTAAATTGCTCAGTATCTAGGTGAATACTAGCAATGGGTTTTGCTCTTCAGAAGTCTGTACTGGAGCTGATGCTGTTTAACATCTTTGTCAGTGATATGGGCAGTGGAACTGAGTGCACCCTCAGTAAGTCTGTGGACCCACCTGGATGCCTACCTGTGTGACGTGGTGTAGGGAGCCTGCTTTGGCAGGGGGGTTGGACTCGATGACTTATAGAGGTCCCTTCCAACCCCTACAATTCTGTGATTCTGTGATTCTGTGACTACATCAAGCTCAGTGGAGTGACTCACATGTGCTAGAGGGACTTCAGCAGGTTTTAGAGGTTGCCCATGTGAACAACATGCATTTCAACAAGGTCAGGTACAAGGTCCTGCACCTTGGTTGTGGCAATCCCAAACATGAATACAGATTGGGTGATGAGTGAATTGAGAACATCCCTGTAGAGAAGGACTTAGGGATGAATGAAAAACTGAATATGAGATGACAGTGTGCATGTGCAGTCCTGAAAATGAATTGTGTCCTGACCTGCATGAAAAGTACAGTACAGTACAGTACAGTACAGTGTACAGCAGGACAAGGGAGATAATTTTCCTCTCTACTCTGCTCTTTTGAGATCCCACCTAGAAAAATGCATTCAGCTCTGAGGTCCCCAGCACAAGAAAGAAAAGGATTTACTAGAGCAGGTCCAGAGGAGGGACACAAAGTAAATAGGTTGGGTTGGAGCACCTATCCTCTGAAGAAAGGCCAAGTGCTGGGGTAGTTTAGCCTGGAAAAGAGAAGTTTCTGAGGAGATATTATAGAAGCTTTACACAAAAAAAGTGAGCTTAAAGGAAAGAGAGATTCTTTACCAAAGGGTAATGTCTTTAAGCTGAATTAGGATAGATTTGAATTAGATACTAGAAAGAGATTATTTACTATGAGGGTGGTGATACACAGAAACAGGCTGCCCAGAGAAGCTGTGGTGCCCCATCCCTGGAGGTGTTCAAGGCCAGGTTGGATGGGGCCCTGGGCAGCCTGAGCTGGTGGGGAGCTCAAAATTGCATGGGTTTTAAGGTCCCTTCCAACCCAAACCATTCTATTATTTCATGATTTTCTGTCTCTATGTTTACAGATTTCTCTACCTTTCTCATAATTTAATTACTTGAACAGAAAGTTATTAAACAACACATATATAACATACAATGTTCAGTGAGTGTACCAGTCTTGTTACACAGATCTGTTACGTTTCACTGAAGGAGTTACAAATAATTTCAGATTTGTCCTGATTCTGTTTTCTTGTATACTGAACAGCTTCACTTCTATCAGCCTTCTTTGTTGTGGTGTTTTGTTGTTTTGGTTTTTTTTTCCACTTTTTTTTCTTCTGATCAGAGGAGGAATTGGGAGTTGCTTGAGAAGATGCTTCATCTTCTTGAGGTTTCAATTCCCCAGTTTTATTCATAGATCAGAGAGCAGACAGTAGGCTGTTGCCTGCTATGGCACTTCATTTCAGGAGCTGCAGAAGTAAGACCTTCTGTTCTCTTTCTCACTTTCTATTGTACACACATTTTAAAACTCAAGTGTGTGTGGTTTCAGGATCAATTTTTATCAGCAAGCCTGAAATCTCATTTTCAATAGGGTATGTACAACCCATCCAGATATGTGACAATAATGCTGGGAAGTTTGGAAACTAAACAGTTGACTTTCATATTCATCTGCAAATTTTGCAGCACGAAACAGGTCTTCTGTTGAAAGGATGTAATGAATGTAATTAAAAACTGTATCACAATAAATAGATGCACATTATAAAAGAAATAGGGTTATATAAACAAACGTAACTGAGGGTGAATAATCTTCCTATACTTGCATGTCTTTTATTTAAATTGCATTTTCTAAAATATTTACAGTTTTTCTTATGCTATCACATGGTTAATAGGTCATGTTCCTTTGTGACTTGTTCTAGGTTTTCCTGCTATTATAAATTTTATTAATTTTATTATTATTATTATTAATACAGGGTATTGAAGTCCCTTCCAATCCCTGACATTCTGTGATTCTGCAAGGCTATTTGCTTACCTCAGAAAGGAGTCAGTTTTCAAGCTCCATCTACGTTTGCAATTATTTCAATATGTAATAGTGAAATTCTTGCCTTGGCTTACTTCCAAGGTGTGAAAATATTTTAAAACATACTTTTCTATTGTCCACTGATCGTATATTTGCCCTTGCTGGAGGACTTTCACTGCAATAATGAATAGTATAAAGATGAAAATTCATTATAAAGTTGCACTGTATAGAAGTTACTTGGTTGACTAATCAGATCACAAAGTTTAGAATAGAAAGTGGGATATAAGGATATGGAATAAATTGTATAATTAGTGGCTATTGTAATGCAGTCACAGAGGCTTATATTGTGAAGGTGTGAAGAACTGTGGAATGGCAGTTCTGACTGATTTCAGTTTCCCCTGAAAACATGTGCTATATTATCAGTGGGGAGGTTGGTATGAGGAGGTGGGAATTCTATTGTTTAGGCTTTGTTTCTCCTTCTCTGGTGATTTCATGAATCATTTCACACAGAGGTAAACACATGTAAGGATAATGTTGTGGTTTCACAGAAAAATCAAAAGATTCTTTGAACCTGGAGTGAGCAAACTAAACAGGTTGTGATAAGGAAGCCAAGAATTGCCAGCGGGAACACACAGAATTTGCTTATTCTTCCCAACCTGATGATACTGCTGACGTCTTCTCAGCAAGGGAAACATATTCCTAAAGCAGTGAGAGACAGAAGCACACACATGGAAGAGCATGGGGAACAGGCATCAGGCATGTCCACAGTCATATGCTATATATAAGGCTAAAATTATACCAGAAGTTTGTTTTGAAAAAATTCACTATGGAAATGTATGTAAGGTTGGGAGTTCTTGTGAATTATGGGCCAGCACATTTATTCAGTACTACTGCTCTTATGAAAAAGGAAATGAGAGAGCAAAAAAACTAACTGTAACTGATCTGTTCAGAACTGACTTGTTCTGATTGCTGCTCTGTAGAGGAACCGAAAGACTCCTACTATAGGATAAAGACTGTCCTGTGACTCTTGTGTCTACTCAGCTTCTGTAATTCTTGAAACTGGGCCCTGTAGACTGTCAGAAACCAGGCTGCTCTCAGAATTACAAGTTCCTGCACTGGGAAAGTTGGGTTGTGATGTAATAGTTACAGCAAATTAGAATACAAGATATTGGGCTGGTATAAAAGCCTTAAGTTATTGTTGTGTCAACATCTTTAATTGTGAAAGAAGTGATAATAGATTAGGAAAGTTTATAACCTCATTAATTATATAGAGTAAGCAATGCTCTATCAATGTCAGTGTAAGTATTTAAAATAGATATTGGGAAAGTATAACTTGCCAGAAAGACACAAAATGCACAAAGGCAACTCTGCAGAGTGTTTGAAACCCAGTTTTGTCATTGGCAGCCTCATTGTCAGTGCTTGAGCTAGACATGTATGTTTTCACTCAATCAGTTAACTTGAAAATGGACTTCCTCTTAGCTGCTCTGTCAGCCTGGAGAGTGATTTGATCTGTTTATGGAAGGGAGGGGAGTTGCATGCCAGAGTAGTGTACAAGCAACCCTTACTAGTCCTGCAGGTTATACCACAGATTCCCTGGGTCAGTATGTCAGTATTTTCAAAATCAGAATCATTGCAATGGCTTCACATGACTATCTTCGACCTTTAATTTAAAGCATAACAACTTAGTTTAAAGAATTGCATGTTTGAGAAAGAACACTGCTGCTATTGTCCTGAAGAAACTGATAATCAAAAGACAATCTTTCTTTCTCCTTTTTGTTTTGTTTTGTTTTGTTTTGTTTTGTTTGTTTCTTAATGCATTTTAAATTTTAAATTTAATAGGAAGTCGAAGAAATGGAAAGAAAACAATATTAGAATCATAGAATCTTAGAAAGACCTGGGTTGAAAATCACCTCAAAGACCATCTAGTCTCAACCCCCTGCTATATGCAGGATTGCCAACCACCAGATCAGGCTGCCTTGAATGCCTCCACAATGCATCCACAACATCCTTGGGCAACCTGTTCCAGTGTGTCACCACCCTCAGAGTGAAAAACTCCTCCTAAAATCTAACCTAAACCTTCCTTGTCTCAGTTTAAAGCCATTTCCCCTTGTCCTATCACTACCCGCCTTCATGAACAGCTGTTCCCCCTCTGCAATGAGGTCTCCCTGGAGCCTTCTCCTCTCCAAGCTAAACAAGCCCAGTTCCCTCAACCTTTCCTCATAGGAGAGGTACACCTGCCCTCTGATCATCTTAGTGGCCCTCCTTTGGACCTATTACAAGAACTTTCTAATGCTGGGGGCTCCAGGCCTGAACGCAGTACTCCAGATGGGGTCTCACAGTTGCTGAGTTGAGGGGGACAACCACCTCCCTCTCCCTGCTGGCCACCCCTTTTTTAATGCAGCCCAGAACACAGTTGGCCTTCCAGGCTGCAAGCACACTGCTGGCTCATGTCCACCTTCTCATCCACCAGGACCCCCAAGTCTTTCTCTGCAGGGCTTCTCTCAAGGTGGTCTTCCCCCAGTCTGTATACATATCTGGGATTGCCCCAGCCCAATGTAACACTTATGGGAACGGTTTAGAACTTGAGCTTAATTTTTTATTTCTTCTACTTTTAAATTATTATTATTGCTCAGTTTCACAAACAAATATATCTATATCTGTGCAGAAGAATTTCCCAATCCCCAGTCTGGCTTTAGGGCCACTGAAATTTGCTGTTGAGTACAACCTGGCTTCATCTTTTTACACAAACTATCTAATCTTGAAATCCTAAAAGCTTAGAAGTCCATACCTTTTAGAAAATGCTAAATTATGATCTGAATTCAGTTCAATTATGGAGATGCTGCTAGGTCCCCAGCCTGCAAAGGGGATTCTGTCCTAAAAAAGCCCTCGTTTTCCTTCATTTCATACATACAACCAAAGCTATTCCTACAGTGAGCTAGCTACTGAGTGCACAGCAACAGGCTTGTTTCAACTTTTTACTCCTGTTTTGTACTTTAAAAGAGGAAACTGCAGTTAGCTGCAGCTGATGCTATGCTGACCTCATGTGCAAGTGAAGTGTAAGGACTGGGTATGGATTTGTCTGTAATGGCACACTTTTATCTAGATGTAAGGCTATCCACTTAGGTACAGTAGAACCCTGTTGGGAAAATTACACTTACTTGGAAGCCAAACTAGCGCTTAGATTCTCCCCATGTGGCAGTGACAAGTTCCAGAGTTTCCTTTGATTTCTGTTTACTAGAAGAAATTCTTCACCCTCTTATGTGAAAGAAATGGTTGATGCTTGCGTGTGTCTGATGCTAGACTACCATCATGTGGCCAATTTGAGAATCTTCCCGAGTAACAGAAATGAAGGCTGTTTTCTCAGCCCGCAAAACATCAAGGCACCGCCTGTGTGCAGGATCGAGTCTGCAGGTGGCTTTCAGAGGGCTTAATTTTGCTTCTTAATTGCAATCCATTATTTCTTTATTTTCATTACTCTGCCTATTGGTTCCTGTATGTTCTGTTCTGCTCTAATTCTCCCCTCAACAAACGCTAACAGGTCGTTCCTTCATTGCAGAAGGAAAAGGTGCAATTTTTCCTGTAAACAGCAGCTATGGGCCACTCTAGCCATTAAGCTCTGAAACATTAAATTTATTTGTGTTGAGTATTTCTGCTCATGCACACCATGCTCAGAGCTTCATCCCTATGTGAATGTGTCCATAGGTCTGAAATCTAACCAAAATGCTCCGAAGTTCAGGCATCTGACCTATTATTTCAGACTGTAAATTAAAGCAAAGCAATACAAAAACACCTAATGGTGCTGCTTTGCTACTGTTATCAGAGGAACAGAGATCTTCTGGTGGAGTGCAAGCCTATATTTTGGACTAGAACCTTGTATCAAATAAAAACTGTTTTACTGAACTAATATTTCTATATGTTACAGTGCAATCAATATTTTAAATTCATATATTCTCATTATATTTATTGCAGGATTGTCCAGGACCCTTTGCTGAGTCTCTTGTTCAAGAAATAAACCAAATTAAATGTTTAATCAGGCTAATTTGCCTGATCTCTTTTTACCCGTATACACCAAATTGCTTAAAAAGTGAAAAATTGGGTATATTTTAAACAAATATCATTAGCTACAGACATTGTTGACTCTTGTTACTGGATGTTATTTACTTTATATTATTAACTTTATATTTTATATCATTTTATTTCAAGCAAAATTAGAGGTTTTAAACAAAAATATATCAAAATAAAAGTTCTGCTAGCATATTTTATATACTGCTGACGAGCAGACTAATGCTGCATTCGCAGGTAGGCCGACTGACAAGAGGAAACCATGCTTTTGCTTATGGTCATTCTGCACTTCAAATGTAAAGTGAAAATTAAAAAGGACAATGGAAAAGGGATTAATTTCTGAATTATAGATTAAAGCTTCATATTGTTGCCATGTACATCGTAGTTACACCATGGGATAATTTCAGGATGCAAATGAACCAGGTGAGTGGAAAGCCTTCTTGCTAGAGTATAGCTTTTTCATTGGCAGTAATAATAACTGGGCAAGATTTGCAAAGACATATATATATATGTACTGAAAAAAACTTGTCATTTAAAAATTAATTTGCCCTTGATGTTGCAATGAAATAATGAATATTACCTACTAGGCTACAAGTACCAGTCTGATATTGAGGTAACACATCAGTAGTGTAATGATTTCCATTTATTTCCAGGCAGCTGTGGTCTGGTTCCTTGATCATCTCTAGCCTAGGATTCTCTGAATACTTAAAATATCAAAGAAGTAAACCAACAACTTTCTTTCTCTGCCTTTCTGAGTTTCTTAGTAAACTTGGGCTTATCATGCTCTGATCATTACTTCCTATTGAGGTTCTCATTACTGCAGAGTTGTTCATTCATTCATTTGTTGTTCAATATTCATTAGGAACCTTCCCACCTATACAGAGGTAGTTTCTCAGCAACTCTGTTCTTACTTGTAAAGCATCACTGTCATGGCTTTTTGATTTTTTTTGTTATTGGTATTCCACATCATAATATCACGTAGTGCACTGGGAATTAAAGAGTTAATGCTCCAGTTCCAGGTACCCTGTTCCAGAAGAGCAGAAGAACAGCATGCTGCATCCCCCAGAGGATTGTGCGCTGTTCTGTTACCGTTTCTGCTCAAAGATAAAATTGTTCTCCTATCACGAGATGTTCCCCCCTGTTTACTCTTCTACTCAACCTGACTAGATGTCTCACTTGCCTCCGCATTAGAGTAAGCCCTCTGGCTTTCACACACTCTTTCTTATTTTATTTGATGTATTATCTTCAATTCTAATTATGTTGTATTATAGTGTATTACAGTGTGTTATCATGCATTCTGATACCTTATCTATTTTCCCTTTCCTGGGGCATGGGTCCATGTGTCACCCTGTTCCACTAGTCACAGAACCCGACCAAACCAGCCCACAAACCTCTGACAACCACACAATGATCTGTGGAACCTATGAGATGTGTGAGTGCCACAGCCCCTCTTATATTCACTTTACTGTATCAGCAATTAGATGCTATTTCAACGAGGCTGAAATGGGTACAATGCAGATAACGAGTACTTGAAGGAGATCTTATTTGTTTCTATGGAACTTCAGTTTGGGGAGCTGTTGAGACATCTTTTTGTAGCTTAATATATATATATATATTGAGGTTACCTGCAACAAGTATTATCTAACTCAGACTTGTGTGCACAGTGTTTTCTACATCTCCTCTGATTTTTTAATTTGTTTTTCCAATTATTGGAACACTTATTGTGATTTCTCAGAAATAAACTTCTGACAAAATAATGAACAGCTGCTTAAAAGGGGAAAAAAAAAATGCTTATCCACGTACTTGCGTCAGATAAAGCAAAATGGAAATGGCTAATGAATATGACTCAGCTGAAAGCAGGAAGTTGTTTAAGAGTGAAGACATTCCTGACTCATGTAGGTTTTCTTGAGTCAAGAGAGTTGGTACTGCTTGCATGATCAAGTGCAATAGGAAGAGCTTTAAAAGGAAGTAGTGTCCGGTTCTGAACAGGGATCTGATTCTTTTTTAAGAGTTAGGTTATCTGATCACACAAAGAGAAGTGAACAAATGGTTCTATAACGAGAGGGAAAGTAACACTGAACTGAGAGCAGGAAAGGGTTTAGAAGTAAGGAAATACTGGATGAGCTCTGCCTGGGAAAATGTCCTTGGAAACAGGAATGGAGCAGAGCTGTCAGCTCTTAAGGACACCTTCCTGAGAGCACAAGAGCTCCCATCTCCCAGCAGAAGAAATCAAGCTGCAGAGGTGGGAAACTGATTGAGCAAGGACCTGCTGGTCTAACTGAGGGAAAAGAGAGACATGTACAGGCAGTGGTAGTCCCTTCCAGCCCAACCCATTCTATGATTCTGTGATTCTGTAATGCTATGATTCTACAGTTCTGTAATATTGGAAGCTACAGCTTTACCAAATATGTAGAAGTAGAAGGATAATCATGTCTCATTGGGAATATCCAACATGCTAAGTGGGGAATTACCAAAGCTTGCAAACAGCACTGTAGAATGCTGTACATTTTATCTTCTCCATCAGAAGCATGTGTGTTCTCATTGTAAGACTGAAAGAGTGAATTGTGTGTGGACTGCAACAGCTGTGAAGATCTGCCAAAGGTAAGGGCTAACATTACTTTTCCAAACTTCATGCAAGGATCATTCATCTCTTTCAAATTCTTTCTGGAAGCCAAAGCTTTCTTCTCCTCCCCTGTTGAGGAAGTCAGAACTGTGCTAGAGCAGCCTTCCTCCAACAGATTTTAACCTAACTTTTCCTTGAAACCTTATTTATTTATGTATTTTCTATCCAGTGACACCTGAGTAAAAAACTTTAATATTTAATCTGGGAAATAAAGTATGCAAGTATTATCTAATGGGAAACTGCAGACTTTTCTCCCCTTGACTCAAAACAAAAAAATAAAACAGCAAAATAAACATCTAACCAAATCATGATTAATTTCAAAGCAAAGAAGAGAAGGCTCTTCTTCCAGATTCTTCAAAAATTTAGAATAAATCTGCTTTGTTGAATGTCTAATGTATTAAGTTTATGTACATATATGTATGTTAACTTGTGGAAAATGTCAGTGCCAATAGGTCATTCTTTTGATTGAGAATAGAATTGCTTCTAAGAGCACATGGAATGGTTAATCCAAACCTATGCTTCAAAGCATCTGAAGTGTTGCGACTGATGAATGCAGCTTGATGACTTTCAGTGTGATTTCTCTTCTTATATTCTCACTCAAACGAGATTGAAGGTCCACAAGAATTTAGAGGATTATTTTTTTTGTTGATGAGCTCCAGGGGATTAATAAAGAGATAAGAGTTTAAAGAAGCAGAATATCAACATTGAACAGTATATTATAGTGTGAACAGGTGATCTAGAAACCTATCTTTCTATAATATAGTATTAGTTTCTAAAAATCTGCCTAGGTGAAGTCAATGCCAGTGATTTTATCAGTCTGTACAGCTGCAAAGAAGATGACTATTTTGGAAATGAGATTAGCAAATCTGTTTCACCAACAAACAATTTATCTGCTTGCGATTGCTGGGTTGGTGAATTTCATATCATCAGCTTTCTTGGCAACAAGTCAGTTTTCTTTCAAGTGAGTGACAAAAGCTGCTCTTCTGTAGCTACTGTTTTGAACTTGGGCAGGTAGGGTTTGGTGGGGAAGGAGTGCCATGAGGATGAGAAAGTCTTTCCAGAAATGATGATTCTTGCTTAAATGTTCTGGACTGCACAGAAAACTTCAAAATACTGATCAGAATCTGATGTCTGATTGCTCATACAGTTTCTCTCTGGGATGATGATCAGGTTAGTGATGAATCACAGTAATTGTGGTGACTAGCAGCATGTAAGACTAAGGCTTGAAACAGATATCTTTCAGTGTGAAAACAGTAGATATACATCTTGAACATTTATAGGAAGAAAGACTGCTGGGGTAAGCTATTTTTCATTACTGTTACTCAGCTTTCAAGGAAACTGGAGAAAATGCCTAGATTCTTGAGAGTATTTTACATATTCCTTATATAGGCAAGTGATTACTAATTTCTATAGCAATTCCTGAGCAGATATTCAAGCACTGACAACAGAATTTGTACTATTTATACACGACATGTACATATATTAACATCTTATATACTGTATATACTTTAACTGCTATCAACATGTGGAATCAAATAAGATAGAGATTCATCTCACCTTAGGCTAAACTCATGCAGCCTATCAGGTAAATCATACTTGGATTTGACCAGATCACTGTTTATAATCATTGAATTTCAAATCCTTACAATTACGACACATGCGATCCCTCCCCCTCCCTCCCTCACCCCCCTGTAGAGATAAACCTTTTAAAAACTGTCAGATTTAGAAAAAAAAAAAAAAAAAAAAAAAAAAAAAAAAGTTTCTAGATGAAGAACATTTTATTTCATTCCTTTAATAATGAAGCACTCTTAATAGCTTTCCATGCTTCTTTACACAATAAGTTTAAGAATGTTCTTTGCAGTGGTTCATTCTATTTTCCTTCCCAGTGAGAATGAAGAAAATGCTTCAGATGCTCAGAAACGATCTTTGTTGTTATAATATCTTTAGATTTCAAGTTTTAATACTTCAGATGGTCTCCTGCAAAGCTTCACTTGATTTGCAAATTGTTGTCAAAAAACTGCTTCCTATTTGAATTCTTGAAGATTTTGTAAAGGAAAGACTCCTGTGTTCTGCAACTAATTGCTTCAACTCAGAAACCAGTTTTCAATAAAGAGTAATTTTGTCTTACCCTGTGCCCCTCTTTGGCCAGCTAACAAAGACAATATCCTTGTGCAGGTGATATGAAGACAAGAGTATTAGTGACTTTTATGCAGCCAAACCTGAAAGGGAAAAAAGCCTCAATCCTCACTCAGAAAAGATGGGAGCTCTATTTGTTTTTGTTTTTTTCCCCCCATCTTTCTCTCCCTTATCTGTCCCCATATTAGGTTGTGAATATTCTATTATAGGTACAAAGTGGGTCCAATTTATTATAATGCATCTATAATGACAATACTGTCAGTGCTATCAGCACTGTCTTCTAATTCAAGTCTTCCACTGATTCATTGTAATTAGCTAAGAACAGGCATGTTTTGTACAATATTGCAGTATTTTAAAGAGCTCATTCCCACCTCAGTGCAGTCACCTTATCTTAGATTGTTCCTCAGACTTGCACATTGGTCTCTGATAAACCTTTACATGTAGGTTTTGACTGTAATTTATATGAACTTTTGCGGATTCAGAAAAACAGATAAACAAAAGCGTTCCAAAGTTAACTTGTCTGGTCAACTGATAGCCATTTGATGTAGTTGGCAATTTTTGGAAAGAAAAGGACATCTCTCCAAGATATGACTTCCTCTGGCTAACCTTGTTTTGCTATATATACATGTGCATCTATCCACTTTGAAAAACACTAGCAAAGTTATCCATAACAATATAAATGTTACATATTGAGACTGTAGATTCAGAGTAGAAGGCCATGTGGACAGCTACCACACCTATTTTGTGAAACAGAAATGTTGAGTTCAGCTTCAAAACAGAATTAAAAGACCCAAATGGTGGTTGATCAGTCACTGCAGTAGAAAACTGTGATGCCAGAATTTCTTTCTGCTAACAAGAACACATGATTTCAGGTCACTCCCTTTATCTTAATGATGCCCTTTCATTTTGCCTCACTATTCCTCTGCAGTTAGGATGGCTTATATCATTTTTACTTCAAAGTAAAACAAAAAATGAGTTTTTCTCTTCTTCCTCTGTTGACACAAATAGAGGTGGATCTAAAGAACAACTCAAATGCCACCGGCACATAGTTACAAGCATGAGTTGCTCTAACTCAACACAAAACAATTCCAGGGAATGAGAGAAGGGAAAATCCAATTCATGTAGTCACATGCATGAGACTTCAGTGGAACTATATTTTAGCATGATGCTTGGATGACCACGAGTCAAGTGATTGCTTGTTATTGAATTTTGCATAGGTTATTGGCTTTCGGGAAATTTATCAGCAATTCCTTTTCACAGGCAGCTAACTCTGGGTGAAGTAATGCTAATTGCTTTGCTTTAATGGATATTTTAAAGTATAAAACATGCTATTTTTGTAAATGCAAATCTACATGAAGTTCCAATGAAGAACCTCATCATAGCTTGGTGTAAGACTCTACTAATGATAGAAAGAAGTGTTGAACTCCTGTCATTTGTACTTTTCTGAATAAGGTTAAAAATGTGTGTGGGCATTAAAAAAAGGAAAATCTTCACAATGTACTTTTCTTCAATTTCATCTTTAATTACTTTAGATTATAAGAAAACTCCAGATAACATACTACTAGGTAATGAGTGGATTTTCTCTTAAGTCAGCATTGATAGTATTTTATTAATGTAGGAATAAATGTGCTGTAATTGCTAACATGCATTCATCAATTCAGTCTACAAACAATTCTTAAACCAGATAAAATAGTTTGCTACTAAGGAGAAGACACATTAAAATAAGTTTTTTTAATATATTAAAAACAAAGTACTGAGCCTGTGGCCAGGTTTGCTACTTACTACCACTGGATTTGAGACCTAAAGTCACATTCTTCTCACTTAAGTGGAATGCACCTATAAACTTAGTTGAAGTTGTTAAGAATCACCTCCCCTTTTCTAAGCCATTGCTAGAGATGTAAGACTTCTTGTATATACTCACCTTTAAGCTTATGTCTGATAAACACCAAAACAAAGGAGCAGTAAGAGGTAAAAATGTTCTTTTGTCCTTATGCTGTATAACTACATTACCTGGTGTTAAAAATAAATTTACATGTGAACCTAAATGCATTATTTTCTAATCTAAACACAAGATTAAATTATTGAATCTATGAATCAGAGAAATACGGGCATAAAGTAGTCACATTAATCACAGCAGAAATAAACAACACCCATATTATTAAAAGAATGAGATATATTGTACATAACCAAAGTACAAAGCAGCAGTTTGGAGGCTTCAGTGGTAAGAATTTCGAACACTTCATTGAGCTTTTATATGCCATTTCTTTTTGTTTGTTTGCTTGTATTAATTTTATTTTAACTTCTGCATTTTTAATATGGATGATAAAGAACAACAACAAAAAAAAATTTCATAGTTTCCTTTTACAACCTCTGCATGGGACTAAATGGAAGACTCTTTACTCTGTTATCACCTGTCTACTGCATCTGGCAGCTAAAGATGGGGAAAACTGAAGTAGAAGAGCCAGTTTCTATGCTCTGGAGTGGAGCATAGCAATGTATACATAGAATACAACAGGAAAAAGACTATTTGATTTGTTCATCTGTTTGTGGCACTGCATGTTAAATGAGGCTTTTGAGAAGATAAAGAGCTCGTCCAATTCAGAGATTTTTAAAAAGGCAGTTAATAATACATTCTTGACACATTAGATAAATTTCAAGTCTTTGAACCAAAACCTGGAAAGTTTTAAATGCTCAACAAATTACTTTTAACTGGAACAAAGAGTCATGTCAATTACAACCCATATTCCTAGAAAGACAGGAGTGAATTATCCAAAATTCTCCCATCAAACTCAGTTTAAGAGGAAAACTAGAGTACAAAATATCAGCTTGTATGAATAAAATGATACGTTAATAATAAATCCATGAATTAGATGTCAAGTTGGGCAAAACTTCTGGGAGTACAACAGATAACAATGCCTGTTCAAGGGGTAGGAGTTGTTTGGTTTTTTTACCTCCATGAGATTTCTCCATTTAGTATTCTGCCATTGCAGTTATCACTAAGTAATTAATTTACTTTGATTTGTTACACCTTGAAGCATGTATATTAATCACCAGAAAACCAGGAGAACAGTGGCAAGGAGGGTATGATCTTCCTTGGATTTTAATTTCATATCTATCACTTGCACTACATAGTTTAATTTATTCAGAAATATGACTTTTTCTTCAAAGATAAAAACTCACTGCACTATGTAAAATGTTTGGAAATCTTTCTCATTAAGGTCACTCATTAAGGGTTACTCATTAAGGTGTGTCTCTTTTCAAGGTGTTCTGAAGAATCTGATTAATGTTCCAGTTGATGCTCATGGTGTGTTTTCGTCTCATAGGAGGAAGTGACAGCAGCAGTGGGCTTTCCTGAGATGGTATCTCGAGAAAAAGGGAAGTCTCCTGAATCACTTCTCGCTATAGTCTTTCAGACATTCTCCCATGTTTATCTCTACAGCTTCTCAGCCCAAATGATGCTGCATGCAATTAACATGGATTAAAAAGAAGGTAAGGTTTGGAAAAACAAAGGTGAATAGTCTGCTATTTTAACTATATACACCTAAAATATATTTATTTGACCTATGTTTTTTATTTCATTATTCCTTAGTCAATACCAGTGTTATGTACTATCACATATGGGGGCTTCAGAAGATACGAATCTGTAGCCTTAAATTATGTGTAAGTTTTAGATATTTCTTCATGATTCAACCAGTTCTTGTGCTGCTTTTAAATTTGCATTTCAGCTTAAGAATGAAAATTTTATTGCTTAATGATTAAATTTGTCCTCTAAATTATGCATAGTGTATTTTTCAGGAACACCTGAGATGGCCTTTTTGGATGATTTAACAATTTTTTTTTCCAAAGAAAATATAAAAAAATATGTTCTTACTTAGATTTTATCTTTTGTATTTTGAAGTAGTCAAATAATCAGACTCACAAATGTTTCTAAAATGTCTTTCTTTATACGTATAGCCAGTGCTATGCTTCAGGGAAATCTTCATTCCCTTGAACTTTTAAAATTAAACAATTATTTTTTCACACATCCATATCAGCTTGTCTAAGTTTTGCTCAGATGGGTTTTGCTACTTTCATTTTCTTGCCCTATCTACTTCCCAGATTCACCAGGTGTGTTTTGTATATTCCCTACAGTCTCACAGCTGTTCTGGTGCATGGCAGGCAGATTGCCATGCGTTACTTCCCCTGTACATAACTCTAGCAACCCACTACTGCAGAACAAAGATGTTGCTGGGCAGCAACCATCTGGCATTGCTTATACCTGAAATCCAAGAATAAAAGCAAGAAGTTAAGCAAAAGACAATAAGAACAAAAGGTGCTAATTACAAGAATAGTACTTTTTAAATTATTAAGAATACTTTCATCTCCCAGCCAACAGAGGACTCGAGGAAATGAACACAAGTTGCACTAGGGGAGGTTTAGGTTAGACATAAGGAAAAACTTTTCCTCTCAGAGAGTGGTCAGGCACTGGAATGGCCTGCCCAGGGATGTGGTGGAGTCACTGTCCTTGGCAGTGTTCAAAAGACATCTGGATGAGGAGCTATAACATATGGTTTAGTGGCTTGTGGTAGCAATGGTGATGGGAGGATGGTTGGACTAGATGATCTTGTAGGTCCTTTCCAACCTAGTGATTCTATGATAATAGAAGAGGTTTGTTGTGGTATTTTTTGACAGATGACTGTTTGGAAAATAATCTGACTGTTGATTTTTGGTTATTTTTTATATAATTTACATTGTTCACATAGTTTTTATCCTACTAAAACATCAGAAATGTGTGCTATTATATTTGACTAGAATCTATTTCTCTAGAGTTGGCCTTTAAGACACAAAAGGTCAGACTGTGAATTTTATTTTGCATCTCATGAACTGAATTTTGGCATCACATGCCAACATAAAGCTGTTGGCAATTAAAACAACAATAGAAGGACACTGTTCAAGAGAATGTTTGAGAAAAAATGTTCTGTGACCCTGCTCATCTGAATGGACATTAATGAAAGTATGCTTGCTTTGACAAGTAGTGGATCTAAAAGCCTTTTACATATGTATGTCTTTTCATTCCCCTTTGATCACCTGTAGTGTTTTCCCTTTGCTGTATTCTGGGGACTGATTCATTGACTATTTCATGTGAATGAATTCATACAAGTCCATGGAGCCATACAATATGCATCCCAGGGTCATGAAGGAACTGGCTGACCTGGCTGCCAAGCTGCTCTCCATCATATTTGAAAAATTGTGGCTGTCAGGCAAAGTTCCTGGTGAGTGGAAAAAAGGAAATATTAATCTCATATTCAAAGAAGGGAAAACGAAAGACCTGAGGAACTGGTCTCTTTTCAGTAGTGCGTGGGGACAGGACTAGGGGAAATGGGCTGAAACTTCAGCATAGGAAGTTCCGCACGAATGTGCACAAGAACTTCTTTACAGTGAGGGTGACGGAGCACTGGAACAGGCTGCCCAGGGAGGTGGTGGAGTCTCCTTCTCTGGAGATATTCAAGACCCGCCTGGATGCCTACCTGTGAAACGTGGTGTAGGGAGCCTGCTTTGGCAGGGGGGTTGGACTCGATGATCTCTAGAGGTCCCTTCCAACCCCTACAATTCTGTGATTCTGTGATTCTGTGAACTCAGGCCTGTGAGCCTCACCTGTGTACCTGGGAAAGATACCATGGAGCTGATTCTCCTGGAAGAGATGTTAAGGCACATGTGAGATGTGGAGGTGATCTGAGACAGCTAGTATGGCTCTACCAAGGGTAGATCAATGTGCCAGATCTGATGGCCTTCAATATGAAGTGATGGTGTAGGTGGACAAAGGATGTAATCTACCTGGACTTGTGCACAGCCTTTGACATGAACCCACACCTCATCCTTATCTCTAAATTGGAGACATATGAGTTTGAAGCCTGGACTATTAGGTAGACAAAGAATTGATTAGATGGTCACAGCTATAAGATTGTGGTCATTGGCAATATGTCCAAGTAGGGGGTAGTCACGAGTGGTGTCCCCCAGGGATTTGTCTTGGGATGAGTGCTCTTAACATCTTTATCAACAACATAGATAGTAGGATAGAGTGCAGCCTCAGCAAGTTTGTTGAGAACAGAAAACCGAGTGGTGCAATTGACACAATAGAAGGGAGGAATGCTGTCCAGGGGATCTGGATACGCTAATAAAGTGGCACAAAAGAACATAAGGAGGTTTAAAAAGGCCAACTGGAAGGTGTTGCACTTGGTTTGAAGCAGTCCCAGATATGACAACAGACTGCTGTGGAGAAGAACTTGGGAAGCTTGGTGGATAAAAAGCTGGACACGAGCCAGTAGTGTGTGCTTGCAGCCCAAAAGGCCAACAGTATCCTGGGCTGCATCAAAAGAAGGGCAGCCAGCAGGGAGAGGGAAGGGATTTCCCCCTCTATTCTGCCCTTGTGAGGCCCCATCTGTACTACTGTGTCCACACCTGGGAGCCACAAGTACAGGAAGGATATGGAGCTGTCGAAGGAGGTCTGGAGGGGGGCCATGAAGAGATGATACACCTCTTCTATGAAGAAAGGTTGAGGGAACTGGACTTGTTTAGCCTGGAGAAGGCTCCCATGAGACCTCACTGTAGCCTTCCAGTACATGAGGATAGCTTATAAACCAGGGGGACCAACTTTTTACACAGTTGGATAGTGATGGAACAAGGAGGAATGGTTTTGAAATAGGAGAGGGGGAATTTAGGTTGGATGAAAGGAAGAAATTTTTTGCTCAGAGAGTCGTGAAGCACTGGAACAGGTTGCCCAGAGAGGTTGTGGATACATCATCTCTGGAGGTATTCATGGCCAAATTGGTTGAGATCCTTGGCAGCTTTATCTGCTGTTAGAAACCCTGTCAATGGCAGGGGGTGGGAGCTTGATGATCACTGAGGTCTTTTGAAGCCTAAGCCATTGTATGATACTTTGATTGTGTGTTAACGTAAGACATGACCTGTGGGGTCATCTCAGCAGCACATCTGCTATTGGTCTGCAGCAATGGCAGTAGGAGGTATCACTTGGATATAATCCACAATTTTGGCCAACTCCTGCACCCACAATTGCTGAATTAGAGATGTTAGAGCTTATCTTCCTATCAGACTTTTCAGTCCCTTTCCACATACGTGCTGCTCACAAGATTCCTTTGCCCTGTTCTCAGTCTGCTGATATCGTCTTCCATGACACCTCACATGGCAATAGATTGCCAGAGTTCATTGTGCTTTGAGTGGAGGATTGCCTTCAGTGTTGTACAAAAGGTACTCCTAGGAGGAAGTTGCCTCTGGGAAACAGCAGTGCTTTTTCCTGAAATGCTTTTTTTTTTACTCAAACTGGTGGTTGCCTGTAAAAAAAAATTATGCAGGCTTGGAAACCTTCCTTTTCTACCACTGTTTCCTCTCTCCCTCTGAATTCAGTCAGTTATATTGCCTCACAGATTATTTCTATTTTTGTTCCTAACACTGACAACATTTCCTTCTTTAAGATTTATTTTGTTCCTTCTCCTATTTTAAGTCTTTTCAATTAAATTTTCTGCAAATGTCATGGTACTAACAGCTACAAATATTTCATATTTAACTTTTTGGTGTTTTTCATCCCATTTTTTTTCTTTCTACTGACTTAGGTAAAGTACATAAATGTTCCTAGGAATACTTTTGATTGCTTTATTATGGGATTGGATGTAAACCAAAGTAAGAACCCAAGAACAATACGCTACATTAAATTACCTCTTGTTGCAATGTACCAAAATAGCATTATAAATGCACCCATATGTGCATGTGTATGTGTCTGAGCAATTTATATATCTTTCTAAAACCAACTTTAACCAGTGCACAATCTGTTTGCTTTCTGTATCCCAAAGTTAGCAAAGGTGGTACAATCATCCCGATACTCACAAATGATGTGATTAATCTCTCCTCAGATACTTGCAGTTACTTAGAACAGGCAATCTGAATTACAACCCCAAAATGACAGTTGGCCTGCTGCTGTTAGAGTCTAGGTCACTCACACAAATAGAACCTCTGGTTTTGTATCTATCCAAAGTTACATAAGGTGATTCCCACTCAAACTGTCTGCCATCAGGCACTATCAATATTGTAATTCATGTGATCTTACCATACAATCAGTGCAACATCCCAATTGAAAGCCAGATCAATATGATAAATATCCTCTTTGGCTACAGTACACAGCCCAAGTACAGGTTTAAATACAAACATCCTGGTAACAGAAGGCACTGAACAAGACTCATTAACCATGTGTCATTTCATGTTTACTTCCTAGAATTCTGACATCACTTCAGTGGTTAAGTGACTGTTTCATGTTATTTCACAGATGAAAAATGAAAGCATCATGTTCTAAGTGAGCCAAACCTGGAACTGAATTCTCAGTTTCTACAAATCTGTGACCCTAAGCATTTAATATGACACATGTTTCATATGTTCCTGTTGTGCTGGTGTTAAGCTTTTTCCAACATAAGACACTATTTTCCACTGGTTTGGCAAGGAGACAACCAGATGTAATGGGTAAGTAAAAAATTAGGTAATGTTTCATCCCATGCTAGTCATCCTACTTGTCTGATCAGATCTTTTGTCAAGTCTCTTTCTACAATAAATAGGAAAATTGCCCAAGGCAGATAAAAGGGAATTACCTGACATTTCAGGAGATGTACATGGGTAAACATGAATCTCACTATTAAAGTCACTCGTATTATTGAATGTAACCTCCTATTCCATGTGAGAACAGAACTCCCAGGGGGAGCTGATGAGTGTGAAGGCCTTATTGGGAGACAAATCCTTTGTGTATATAGTGGGGAATCAGTTTTCCTCTCTGTAATATCATTCTAATTGCAGATGAACTACGGCTACGGAATGATCTGCAGGTTACCAAGCAAGAGTCACAAGTTATTCTGTACTGGAACAACAACCTGACAAAAGAAGAGACAAAGAAGTACAGTGTGAAGTATATTCTGAGTTACACGTTCTTTGATACATCTCAGGAAAGGAAAGTAAGTTGTTCAAAGGTTACATGTAGTTGAATTCATACATTACTTCATTTGATGGATGAATTTGTGTAATTTGCCTTTCAGTTGTTACTACTGTCTGTCTTAATTCCTTCTTCCTCATTTTAGGAAAGACTACGGGAAAAGAGAAAAAGAATACGTCTTGAGCTACATACTGGCTTTAAAGCTAAAGTTAAAACACAAGTTTTTATGAAAGAAAAAGAAGACCTAATTAAGGAGAGCAGCTGGACCGAATGTACTTACAGGTCTCCTCCAGGTCAGCTATTTCCTGCGTGTCACTAAGACACATAAGAATTCCTTGTAATGTTCTGTCTTTCTTGGAGACGTATAGTTTCTAAAAGCTAATTATTATCTTATGACTTTAAAAAAATATATTCATTTAAGAGAATGACATGTGGCATCTTGGAATATTGGTAATTATTTAAGACATGTTCAGATTCAGCTCAGCTGAGTGAGATATCAGAACATTATTCCAAGTCTCCATCTTCCCTAACTCCTAACTCTGTTGAAGATTGCCTTTTGTATTACCTGGTTTCAGGAAATCTTAGAACGGTAGAGTTCTTCAGCTAGTATTCCAGGCTTTTTTTTTTTTTTTTTTTTTTTTTTTTTTTTTTTAATTTATTTAACTGTGTTATTAAGGTTTTTTGTTGTAGTTTCAGACGTGCTTCTCAGTTATTATTGCCCCAAAAGTCCATTTGTTCTCACCCAGTACTTATCTGCCCTTCTAGTAATGAGGATACAGGACAGGATTTAAAGGCATCCATTGTGTTCCTAGAAAATCTATGTAACATAAGCGTCGCACTTTTGTTTTTTTCTTCTTCTTTTGTTGCAGTATATATTCAGAATCTTTCATGCATCATATATAATATTTCTTTCTTAAATTGCACCTGGCATATTAAAGCAGAAGATCCTGCAGATGTCCAGTATTTTTTTTCATACAGGTAAGGATATTGCACAAAATTAGTAAATTAGTATGAAACTATTGTTTGTTTGTTTTAAAATACTAGATGTCATACCTTGTCCAAGATCCATTATACCTTCATCTAAGTCATATTTTCTTCCCACAGACACACAGAAAAAGATTTCAAATGCCAGCAATATATAAAAAATGCAAGAAATAAAAATATTGGATGCCACATGAAAGACATATCTTTCAAACCACTAAGGAAAATAATTTTAAACATATCTGCAGTAGATCTGAGAAATAATTCAAGAAGACTGTCTTATTATAAAGGTTTTACACCTCAAAAAATAGGTAAGTATTGTCTATTACTGCCTATTATGAAAAACTCATTTATTGGTTATTTCACTGATCTGGAATCAAGGAAACAAAAGAGAGAAGTGTGACAAAGTCAGAATATTATTTCCAACTTGCTATACATTTATATCTCTGTGAATTTTACACAAAGACAAAAAACAAAAAGAGATTGTGACTCAAAGGCCTTTAGTTTTATTCTTTGAAGTAATATCATTATTTATCTATAATTGCCTTTTGTAAAATAATAGGATATTGTGAGAAAATGTTTTAAAGATTTATTCCATGTAATTTGAAAAGCATTATGCTATTATTTCCTCCAGTTTTTCTCTTTGCTGTCATTTCTTTCTCTTACTGTCCTGAGGAAAACAAGTTAGAGTGGATTATAAACACACATCCATCATTAATAACTGTATTTGAGAATATGAGTGTTATGAAACATTAAAAACATCTCTATTTATTTATGAAGCCATTTTTAGTTAAAAATATTTTGATAGTGATTTTTAACTACAGTCGAATGATAAGATACATTTATTTTTCCTAACTTCTCTGTGATGCTTGAATTAATCTCATTAGTAAGAAATTCTCCCGAGCTTTAGCACAAATTGTAGACTCAAATACGTTTCAGATTATGAATGTATTGATCATATTCCAGACATGTATCACAGGAATCAGGATAACTCAAGTGAAAGCAAAAACTCAGTCAAATTAATCAAAATCTCTTGTGAGCTAGATTTGATTTACTGTGTTTTCACACATTAGAATTATTGTCTTTACCTTAGTATTTACACTGCAGTCAGATGTAGTTAAAAGAAAAAAATAAAAATAAAAAAATTGAGGAGGAAAGAACTAACCTGCAGGAACACTGTGCTAGTTGTTCCATAGCCAACCTGGAGGAGCTCACTGCTGGTTAAGCCAGCAGCTTCCCCTCCTGCCCCAGTGCCAAGCAGGAATGCATCTCAAATAAAAAAATTGAGGAGGAAAGAACTAACCTGCAGGAACACTGTGCTAGTTGTTCCATAGCCAACCTGGAGGAGCTCACTGCTGGTTAAGCCAGCAGCTTCCCCTCCTGCCCCAGTGCCAAGCAGGAATGCATCTCACTCCTAAAATACACTGCTAAAGTTTCATGGCATGTAGCAAACTTACCTTCAGCTTACAGGGCAGCTGAGGTTGACTCTGTCCTAGCTGTCTGAATCATAGAGTGTTTAAGGTTGGAAAAGACCTCTAAGATCATCCTGTCCAAACCTCAGTGAACGCACAACAGGATGATCTCCTCTGGGGAAAATGTCTCAGAGGTGAAAAATATGTCTTTATCACTTCAGAGGCTGAACACAAAGAAGATATTGCTTACCTTCCTCACCTTTAATGGCTTGTGGTGCACACTGACCCATAAGGTGAGCTCTGGTCACTGCCAGTAGGGTCAGATGTGGGAGCAGGCAGAACAGAACAACTTTACAAGGCTTAGATTGGTTTAGATGCTTTTGTTGGCTTTGTGAAGCCCTTTCATTGCTCCAAGATGAGACTCCTCTAGATGGGAGATGCAAAATAAAAGCCAAAAAGGGAACCTCAGCATGACATACCTTCCTGCAGAGCAAGACAGGGCCATGTAGCCACAGCTGCAGGAAAACACTCAGCACCACAGTGCAGCCATGCAAACAGCCCAGTCCCACATCTTTGTGGTGAACATGTCTCTGCTGGCAGGGCTGATTAGAGAACTGCAACTGTAGTTTGTCCCTTTGTGGCAGTGCAACCTCAGCTGGGAAGGGCCCTTGCTGCCTGAACATCCTGATCACGCTTGTACCCAGATCAGTGCCTCAGCAGATTCTATGCAAGAAAGTGGCTGTGGACGTGCATATATACAGCAAATTCTAAAACCCTTTGAACAAAAATGTCCCTTGGTTCCAAACCAGTTTACCACCCCCCTCTGAAAAAAACACATGGCCACTGCACAGCTTGCACTTCATGATGGGAACACAGTGGTGGTAGTGGTAGAATTATTTGAGTTGGAAGGGATCCTTAAATGTCAACCAGTCTAACCCTCCTGCAATGAACAGGGAAATCTACAGCTAACAGGGACATGCACCATCTCTCTTGGCAACCTGTGCCACTGCCTCACCACAGTTACTATAAAAAACTTCTTCCTTATATTTAGTACATTTTTTTCCTCTTTTACTTTGAAACCATTTCTCCTTGTCCTGCCACGACACAGCCTGCTAAAGAGTCTGTCCTCTAGTTTCTTATAGACCCCCTTTAGATAACGAAAGAATGAAAGATACTCTCTGGTTCCCCTGGAGCCTTCTTTTCTCCAGGCTGAAGAGCCCCAGCTCTCTCAGCCTGTCCTCATAAAGGAAGTGTTCTATCCCTTGGATCATTTTTGTGGTCCTCCTCATTCCAAGAGGTCCATGTCCATTTTTCATCTCCTAAGCTTGCACTGCTCCAAAGGGAAAACATTCCTCTATAAAAAGTTTTCTTCTATTCATTTGCAAGAAGAAATAGACGTTACAGGCATGTGTAATGAACCTGGCAACGTGAATAAGACCTGCCACTAGTTGCCACCCCTTCAGTATCCCATCAGAGAGAGCTCTCACTCCATTATTTTCAAAATTATATCACTGATACCCCACAGACTTGGGGTATCCCACAAGACACAGTGGAAATGCCAAGAAAAAATATTTTCCTTTATTTTGAGGCAGAAATAAAAGCCATTCAGTGAGTGACACTTCTAAAGAAAATGTCTTATTCATTGAGTGTTTTCTTTACAAGTGGCAACTCCGTAATAGTCAGTTGTCTGTTTCAAGGGCTGATGCACATAAATATGAGAAACAACACAAAGTGCACAAACCTCTCTGTACTCATTTTCAGAGAAACTGAACCCACCGGTCAACGTCTCTGTTTCCCTTGAAAACAGAAGTATTAAAATTCACTGGAAACCCCCGCCTACCATTGGGTCAGGAGAAAAAAAGTGCTTTAAGTATCAAGTGAAAATAACAAACAGCAAGGTAATCATTATTTTTTTTTTTGTAATGCTCTTACTTCACATAGCATATTTTATATAAAAACTAGGCATCCCTTGTGTTTAAAGGAATTAAAATTCAAACAATCTTTGAAGAAATCCAAAGATCTTTCATAAATAATCCAATTTTTTTTTGTCTTTCTCAGCAGAAAAACAACACATTTTTTTACAACTTTTTCATATTTATGCTCGTGCTCAAGTGGGCTTTTTTGTCTGTTTTGTGTTTCATTAAGTTGACTACTACATTAACATCACTTAGATTTCTGACCTTTTATAATTGATAAAAGATGCTTGTGAATACTGAGAAACAAAATTAATGGCAGAAACTGTAATGATGCTATGTGTTTTTTCAGAAAGATGCTGAACAATATGTATTGGGCAGATTTCAGCTTACCATTGTTTGATCTGAAACTGAAGTTATCTTCTTCTCTACAGAAACAATATACAGATTTATTTACCCTTTTACTTGTATAAATATGCTCAGCTATTTTCAGAGTTGTTCTGAAGGAAGCAAAAGATGTTAAAATGTTATTATACCTGTAGTATTAGTTTGATGAAGAGAGTTATTCCAACTAAAGAACGTATTTCTTTTGTTAAGTGTTTGTTGAGATGATTCTAGTGAAACAAGTAAAAATTTTTAAATCTAAAGCATATACTGATTCAAACCAAAAGAGATTAGAAGTAAAAAGAGAAAAACATTTACATGAATTAAGGATAGTGATTAGGGATGGATTGGAGCACCTTACTGATGGGGTACAACTCAGAGAGCCGGAACTTTTCCTCCTGGTGATGAGAAGGCTGAGGGAGATCTCATCAGTATATATAAATATCTGAAAGGAGTGTACAAAGAGGACACATCCAGATTCTTCTCTGTGGTGCCCAGGCCAGGAGGCCTTGGACACAAACTGGCATGCAGGAACTCCCTCTGAATGCCAGGAGCACAGGCTGCCCAGAGGCTGTGGGGTCTCCTCCTCTGGGATCTCCAGCAGCTCTCTGGACTTGGCCATGGGCACCCTGCTCTGGGTGGCCCTGCTGGAGCAGGATCTGGGCCTGAGAGGCCCAGACGGCCCTGCCCAACTGAGTCATCCTATGACTCTTTGAAATTACACTTTTTCTTTGTTTGTTTTTTTGTTTGTTTAAAGCTGAATGTAAATATAATTCTATCATGCACAGAGCATTTTGAATCTTTTTTTTTTTTTTTGCCTGGATAGCATCTCTTCCTTTTTGATGTCCCACATGAATGTTGAGATAGCATGTAAAAGCATCTTGTTAGAAAAGTGCCTGTAGATATATTAAAGCATTCTCTTTTCTAGACAGAAACTTAAAAAAAAAGCTTGATTTGAAATGTAGCTGCATAACCCTGCATTTTAGCAGGAAATTAATTAATTGTGGAAAGACAGTATTGATTAAAGCATGTGATTTTCTGCCATAGAAATATGACTCTGTCAGCTCTCAATGTACTCCTCAAAACTAAAATATATTTGCTAATTTAGTTTGCAATATTAATTTGTTCCTGAAATTTGTAATCAGGCTTTAGCCTTGCAAAGATTTCCTCTCATACTTAATTCATGTCTTATTCAGTGAATAATTCATGTGAAATGCATGTGAATCCTTGCAGGATTGTGCTTACAATTTACATGTCAATATTGTTATTTCTACATTCAGAACTAAAATAATCATTCCTGTTATTTGCATAGATTATATATATTTAATAATCTTTCATAGTGTATCAGCAGCTTCTTTTAACAGTTAAAAATAGAAAAGGGTTGTAGCTTAGGTTGCGAAGCATGGTGGAATATAGTGGCAGTACCAGCTGGCAGTTTAAAATTATAGAGTAGCAAGAGTTGAAATGTTTTCACACAGCTTCTTATTTATACTCTCAAAGAGTAGAAAGCCAAGAACTTAAATTATGATACTGAGAAGTTCAGATGCGTATTTGAATGTGAAGTTTCTGACACTTTGGTGTTTTCATTCAAGCTCTCTTTTAAGCTGTGTTTAAAGCACCTATATCTTTGCTAACATACCTGACTTCTAAGTACTCTAACAATAAAGAGCTATGCAATAAGGTAGACACGTTACTGGTCACATAATATCTTCAAAAATTACAACAGATTTTATCAGTACAGATGCAGTAGTAACGCTGATAGACAGCTGCCACAGTTATATGGGCATATCTCATATCCCCCCATTGTAGCACATAGAAAAAGAGCTTGGGTATCTGTGTGTGTCAGAGTTTCTCAGTCCTCCATTTTTATTTTTGCTTTTCCAGAAGAAAGACAGGCAAATAGGCATCTTCTTAACCAACCACAAGTCATACATTTCAAAACCTGCGCTGGTTACATCTAAGGATTAAACTGTCTAGCATCTTTACTGGCCTGGATTAAACTTCATCTGTTTTTCTTCTCCTATGCAGCTGCTCCTTTGTTTTATACACAGCTGCAGGATATAAATGTAGGAAAGGAAAATCTTTGGGGCATAGAAGTGATTTTTCACAGATGGGATGGATGGAGAGATGGGGAAGAATTGACTAACAATTCAAAGCAGACATGTGAGGGCATTTGCTAAGTGAGGGGAGCTTAAAGTAAGTTTGAGGAGAATCAGCATCGAAGCTAGTAACGATTGAAAGAGTTGTTATGTAATCAAGGAGTACAAAATGAGGAGACAAAGGTAAGGAGAAAAACACAGTGATGTTACAGGAGGAATAGGAAGGAGGAGAATGGAGTATGATTGAGGTTCTGTGTTAGTTGTTATTAGGGTATCCACAAGCAGGCTTATAGATATTTCTTGACAGATATTTAAGAGGATAATGACCAAAATATGCAAGTCTATGTTTATTTCTTATGAATACCAAAGAATGTAACTTCATGGGTACTTATGTGTGCAGATAATAATACCGTAATACAAAGTGTTTAAAAGTAGGCAGTAAAGTCTACAGATGCCTGAAAGCCAGGAAGGGTTAGAAAGTAGTGCAGAAAGTAGGATTTGAATCTGAAATGATGAAATCTGAAATCAACAGTCAAAACTGAGCAATAAGGAAAATACTGTTGTTAGGAAGTATAGGTCAAATGTGCAAAATCCAAATGAGGAATTAATGAGTAGGCAGAAATGCAGAAGAAAAAAGGTCTGTGGATTACAGTGAGCCACAAACTGAGTCAATAATCCCATGTCATTGCATAAAGGTCAAAAGCTATTAAAGTGTATGAAAGGCATGTCATATATATGATGTAGGTTGTGACTAATTCCCTCTTCTAGATACTAAATTTGGCTCCAGGTTTTGTAGATGGTCTGAACTGTCTGTTGTGAACATATCTTGTGTATTTTTTATCTTTTGAAGTGGTATACTTTGATTTATAGGCACAATTAAATATGTTTCAAGGTGGTAAACTAATAGACAATCCTCAGCATTAAACAGCTGAAAACTGTTTTTTTCTACCTGAAAACCACACTACCCCCACAAAAACCTTAGAACTTGTTAGTATTCACCCTACACTTTGTGTGAGAAAAAAATTAAAGGGGAATCAGTGCTTTAAGAAACTTATCGTTTGACCAAAGCTGATACACCCTTATATCTTATCAGTTCCATCCTCTTTGTGATTTTCCAAGTTTTAATACATGCTATCAAAAAGACATATTGTGCCTGATAGTAAGAAAATTTTCTGAAAATCTTTTTTTTCTACTAGATTTGAGATATAAATAATAGTTTTTGACATCCCTAGACTTGTATCTGCTTCGACTGCAAAATGAAATCACAAAAAAATAACCCCTGAAAACTATCTTCATAGATTGTAGATGTCACTGAAGAGAAATACGAGTATCCACTTCTTAGGCCAACAAAAAAATGTACCGCACAAGTGAGGGCCAAGAAAGAGGTATGCATAACAAACAAGATTTGGAGTGATTGGAGTGAACCGGTGATTATTTATGATGGTAAGTTATCACATATTTAGCACTTGTAGCTCTTGCCACTACATATGTTAGTATCACTCAGCATAGTAATTTCTGTTCTCCTCTTTGCTGCATCACTGTACTGTAGCAGTACAAAGAGATCATGCACCAGGTCTCACAGCTCTACATGCTGTGGGGAAACAGAGTCCTTGAATTAATGGGTTGTATTTCCTTGGGCCTTAGTTTAGCACTGGGCTGTTCTCGTGACAGCCTCTATAAGGCAAAAAATGGCATACAATATCTCCCTGCCTTTTCTTCAATGAACAGATTTATAAATTATTTTAGCTGGGGTTTGTAAGCCAAGAAATTCATGAATATCATAATATTCATTAAGTCACAGTCATAAGGTACTAAATCTAACATTTCTATTACTGTATCAAGTGAATATAATCTGGACTATTGTGTCAAGTTCAAGGACAAGGAACTACCTGAGAGGGTCCAGCTCAGAGCTACAAAGATAATGAAGGGAGCAGAGCATATCCCTTACAAGGAAAGGCTGAGGGAGCTGGGTATCTTTAGCTTGAAGGAGACTAAGGGGTGACCTCCTTAATATTTATAAAAATATGTAAAGGGTGAGTGTCAGGAGGATGGATCCTGGCTCTTCTCAGTGATGTCCACTGGTAGGACAAGGGGCAATGGGTGCAAGCTGGAATACAGGATGTTCCATATAAATATAAGACAAAACTTCTTCACAGTGATGGGAACAGAACACTGGAGCAGGCTGCCCAAAGAGGTTGTGGGGTCTCCTTCTTTGGAGACTTTCAAAACCCACCTGGACGCATTCCTGTGTGTATTAATCTAGGCATTCCTGCTCTGGCAGGGGGATTGGACTAGATGATCTTACAAGGTTCCTTCCAATACCTGACACTCTGTGATTTTGTGAAATATTTCTCATCTGACAGAGATGAGAAGTTGTTAATCTCTAATTCAAGTACATGTGCTTTGACTCCCACTGTTTGTGTTAGTACAAATTCAACAAAAGCCATGTTTTTTCCTTCACCTCCTATGTCAAGATTTTAACATTTGTATGCTAACAAGGGAAGCCGGTACTTTCCATGGTTAATAAAATGCCTCCAGATACTGTAGATTCATGATGTCAAGTTGGGTAAAAGGGAAGTAGTAGAGTGGGATGTATAACACTCAATATTTAGGTAGAGAAAGTGGTGCACAGACTTGTCCCTGAACAATGGCATGTAAAAAACATTCAATACTACTGTTAATAAAACAATATGATATAAATATTTAATGCAACAGACTATGTATTTTTCAATATGCCTTTCTGATTTATTAAGATTCAGGTACATGCTTATCTGAAGAGACAGGAAACACAATGGCAGGCATTGCTATTTTTGCAATGTATTGAATGTAAATTCAGTTGTAGATTTTACAGAATGTTGCCTGCCTACTCTGTCAGATGCCTCACCACATACTGCTGTTCTGTTGGTACCTCTCAGCTACCATCTCTGTTGGACTAGAGTCACTCTCTCCATTTCAGAAGCACTTCACTTCTGATATGGTTGGGGAGGTCCATCTGCTTGCTGTGATGAAAGAGAGGATGCACTTCCACCCATCAGAGATTTGAATTGTCCATCAGAAATTCTTATTTCTTCTCACTGAAGAGAAAATGAGCCTTGGTCAGTAGCGTGGCCAGCAGAAAGATTAGCCTGGTGCCTTATGTTAAGTTGGGCACATTTGAGCTGAAGTAAGGGCAGTGGAGGGAGGGGAAATTTGGAGGGCTTTTCCTTGTGGGGAGATGTAGATTTACACATTCCCTGCCAGCCCCTCATCAGAAGAAGGAAATGGATCTGGGCAGTCACTCCTCCCAGTTCCAGCCTACAAAACCTTGCTTTCAGCAGCTGCAAGTGTCCTTCAACTGTTTTCAACATCACTTCTTTCCCAACTTCCTCAACAGCTGTTGTTGGGGTTAACCATCACAACTTGTTTTCTGTACTGCAGAAAAGATCATGGTAGACAGGACTGCCATTGCTTATAAGATGTCATATCTCCATGTGTTTGGTGCAGCAAGTTGATTTGCCTCTGGAGCATGTAACTCTGCACAAGTTCATGTAATACAGCAATTTCCCTTCTTCCTTCCTGTATTTGGAGAAGATCAGTGGCTTTTGTAATATGAATCTATGGAGTATATTACACTGAGGGATCACAGACTTGGGCAACCTTTTTAAACAACTCCTTTGATACTTAGAGAGGGTTTTCTGTCTGTTTTATTTTGTATTCAGCTGAAATGAATTGGGCTGTTTTTAACTGGGGAAATATATAATAAATGGATGTTATGAAGTGTATTTTAATACTGCCTAGACTTTTTTTAAAGACTGTCATTAGTAGTATAAGTTGTGGTGATTTCATAGAAGCCCCATACCTAATTTTTTAGGCACAGTGATTTTAAAAGACTGAGTGGAGTAAACTGAAAGGGGGAAAAAAACAACAAAAAAAGAACCCAAAAAGCAAAGACAACAACAACAACAAAACATCAAAAAACAACTTCCACTGGGCATTTTTATTTCAGAATGTGTCAATTTTTCTGCTGAAAGTCTTGATGCAAAGTGAGCTGACCTGCTTTTATTTTTTTTATTCTTATTTTTTGATTTCATATTTGATTCATCTAAAAAATCCATTTCTTTAAGAATGTATTTTTCAGAGACTATTCGTTCTCCATTTTAAAAAGCTGATACATCAAAATGAAATAGCATAATTCAAAACATAACTAAAATATTTGTTCTGAAATGTTCCTTTGACATGAAAAGAATTTGTTAATTTTCTCATGGGAAACATATTCATTTTCCACCAGAATTAGCATATGCCCTTGAAAAATAAGACTGTTTAAACTGAATTCTTTGGTACAGAAACTTTCCTCTAAAAGAGAAATGTTTGATCAGCTTTATTCATATATAGAAACTTGAAATAATTGGTCTAATTTTTGGAGCTTCTGAGTGTTCATAGATCACTTTGAAGTTAATAGCAATTCAGAGGTGTTCTGAATTCTGCAGACGAAGCCAATTGTTTTGGTTCAATTCATTGTTGCATGTGACTGAGTTTAAGCATTTGTATCTGAAAAACAAACAAACAAATGAAAAAAAAAAGCCCACTCAAAACAAAACCCCAAAGCACAAAATAACTAAAAGAACATGTGCCTTTTGTCTTCCACCTTTCTGAAACAAAGAAAGAAAGCAAGAGGATCAAACCTCTTTGTGGTTTGGCTGACACAGAGAACACTGCTTCCTCTTGTCGTGAGTGTGTATGTGATATAGGATTACCAGCAGAAAGATGCAGAACAATCACCTCCAAAATGACGTATTAATACTGCATTGTCCAGAAGCTGTTTAGAACGTATTTTCTGAACACTCAACCTGAAAGATGAAGGAAATACTTCCTTTTCAGCTTCAAGTCAATGGATTACAGCTTTGTATTTTAGTAGAACATAAAGGTTTTTCTGTTAAGAGGTTTGAGAGCTTTTTTTGTTTTCACATTAATTTTGTGGAATTTCATGTTTTTGTTTAAACCACAAATGGGTTCAAACTATTTTGTTCTATGAATTTTATCGATATTTGCCATAAAACCATTCTGATCTAGGACTACTAACATTTTAAGAGCTGTTCCTTCCTGTTTTCCTTCAAAGTGCTTAGTTCAAAGTCATGGTTCTAAAGCCACGTATTAAACAAAAACACAATTTAAAAAAAAAATACATTTTTTGATTGGGTTATTGTAGAGGAAGGAATACAAAGTGCAAAGCGGTAGCATTTTCTGAATAATATAGATGTGTATTTCAGAATGTTTGCTTGCATTTCTTTAGGCAAGTGAAAAAATATATTGCTTCTTGATTCACAGACAATGTTTGTTTTTTTTTTTTGTTGTTTTTTTTTGGTTTTTTTTTATTTTTTTTTGACAAAAGATTTTGTTTTTGTTTTGCTATGATAAAACAGTTACAGCTGTGAAGGTGTGAGCATGCAGCAGCAGAGGGCTTGTGCTGTGTGGAGATGAGATGTGGTAACAGCAGGAATCCAGAAGCAGCTTGGGCAACAGCAGGAGGATCAACAACAGATAGAGAGACAGAAGAGCCTGATATCCAGGCTGGATGGAAGTATGCAGTGAAAGGGCTGGCCATGCCCAGCACAGGAGAGCAGAAATCCAGGGAAAGGAGCTAATGGAATCCATTGATGTAGGGGAAGATGAGGAAAGTGTGGGATCAAGGTAGCAGCAAGGCTGAGGGCTAAGAGGAGAAGGAAAGAACAACGCTGAAGTCAGAAGCCCAAATTTCCTCAAAAAACCTTGGTGAAAAGATTATTTAAATATGTAGCAGCTCAGGAATGGTGAAATATTTATGAGTCATTAATATATAATTCATCAATTTATGAACTACCCTTTCCTATATTATTAACGTTATCTTTTCTTCTTTTTAAGAAAAAACGGTGGACAGCATGCTGCTAAGCCTCACATTGATTGGCCTTCTGATTTTCCTTGGAAGTTTGATGATATGTGCGTGTAGAAGGTAATGCGCATCTCTGACAGGCAATACTTTTTTTTTTTCTTTGATAAGAGAGATCTTTTCAAATGATTTAGTGCTTACAAAAACAGTTAATTATCAGTAACAGCTATTGCTTTATCAGAGGTGTGCAGTAGTACACTGCTACTGAGCACCTCAGATTCCATCACTGTCCCTGGAGTTCCAGTCTCATAAGATGCTCTCAGCTGTATCTCTGCGGCTACCCTGACTGCTCCTTTCAGTGTGATTTTGCCCCATGGTTTTATGGATTCTACATTCTGAGCTACCAACACTAATCACACCAAAGATGAATTGCATTTCCCATGTTGCCCAACTTCATTTCATAATTCATGGGTATTGCCTAGAGCATTCCTTTCGTCTAACTCAGACAGCTTACAAGAAATAAGTAAAAAAATGAAAGTCAGGCTGACAGAAATAATTTGCTTTGCTGTACCATTAGTGTCCTTACACCCGCCATAAATTAATGCAGTCAAAAGACTGCACACCATTCCTTTTCTGCTCAGCTATTGATATAGCAGAGAAGGCTTTCTTGAACTAGAAAAAAAAAAAAAAAAAAAAAGATCAGGTTAAGCTGAAAACTCAAGATGTCTTAGTATTTGGAAGGTGTGATACAAAATGGAAGCAGCGTTAAAAGTAAATTAATTAATTGATTGAAAACCTAATAGAGTTCCTGGTTAGGTTAAAAGAGGGTTCTATACACTTTATCTCACCAAACAAGAACTCAAGGATCTCTGGATATGAAACTGTTAAAATACAGTTATAATAAATAAAGATAAATAAAATTCTTCTATTGGCACAAGGAAAACAATTAGAACCACCTGCATCTAAACATAAACCAATATTCTGGTCAAATAATAAGGAGTGCCTCTGGTCTCAAGAGATCAATTCAGCTGGTAGATTTCTTCTGTAGTAAATTTACATAGTACTGAAAACCAACATATAAACTTTTGTTATAGCACAGAATGTTTTCATGGTTCTGTGCAGACCTCATTCTCTTCCAACTTGAACTGTGCTAGATTTCAGTAAGGGAAACAAAATACATTTCTGACACTATATCTTCCCCCGTCCTCTATGTTTCTTCCTTTGATTATCATATTTTATAGGTAGTATTTTTACTTATGAAAACAGGAACATCTTTTCCAGCTACAAGCATGGTAGCATGCCACAGGCTCTTGTTGTTGTTGGAATTCAAATGCAGGTGCATATCCACATGATCCTTTTAAAACTCTAGCAAGTCAAAACTGGTGAAATGAAGAAGAGCTAGGAAAAATGCTGAGCAAAATGTCTGAGATGAAACAAAAAGGAGTAGAATAGCTTTCGAAATGGAAGATGTCTGCCTCATGCAAACATCTAACTTGTTATTTTTTTGGCCCCTACAATCTTCACTTAAGTGTTCAAGATGCCTTTCTAGTCAATGGAAAGAGCTCAGTATCTCTGGAGGCTATTAGGCAGCTCCTGACCACCTAACTTTAGATGTGTTTGTTACATTCACACCGTATCTTTCACTTAGACAACAGTCAGTGCTCCATTTTGAGTGGATAATTCCTCTCTATGCTTCTTACACATTTAAATTGCTACCCAGTGTCTGTTTCAGATGAATCTATTGCAAAGTATTATTGAATAATTTTTTCCTGCAGATATTCTAGAGTTGTGTGTCTGTGTCACTCTCTTGTAGGTATGGATTCCTGGAAGTTATAACCACGCCCTTTCCAGGTCCTACAGATAAAGTTACAACTTGGTTAGCTGAAGATGAGTCTCACCACCAGGTACGGTGTCTTTTTTCTCTTGCTACAATGATATGCATAATATTACCTGTGATCAGAGTAGCATAACATTGCACTTGAAGCAGTGGATCATTTTTAAGAACCGGGGAAAAGGTACTCAGAGTGTTTGTACTGAAGCGAAAAGAGAACAGTGTGTTTGTGGAGATTACAGGACAATGATTTTCTGAGGAAGGATAGAGACAATCCTCAGGAGATTAATACCTTAAGTGTGACTCAGAGATAAAGTGTTTTGGCATTTTCACACTCAGTGGACTGCTATTTTAAGGAACAAGCATGACTTCTTCTGGAATAATCAGTTCTACGGTCCTACAGGTATAAAAATGTTATGAAAGGAAAGTTCTTTGTGGAGAGATATAAGTCATTGGCTATGATGTAATAAGTGTGCGCATATAGAGTAAATAAGAGGAAGCTCAGCAATACATGAAAGGCAAGCTACCACAACAGTGCCCCTGCTGTAAGACAAAATCATTTACAGAAATTCTGTTTTGGAAAATATGATATGTGGCAAGAAATTCAGATTCTGACTTATCTCCTAGCAAGTTACAAATTTTCAGTCGACTGGACAAAACAGAAAATACATGTTTCCAGTATTTGTGTGATTTACTTAATAGAGCTCCATGGCTAACATATTCAGTGCTTCTTGCTGCATGTGGTTGTGTGAGCTGGAGGAAAAAATGTTCTGCTCAGGCAGAAGTCTAGATTCTTATAAATACAGTGAAGCTACACAATGAGCTGCTCTCCAGAAGACACAACAAGACTTTCTCTTACCTGGTTCTCCTACAGCACACGATGAAAAGACGAAGGTGTGCCCAAACAGTGTCTTCCAGAGAGACGTAATTGAAAAAGAAAACTGTTTTGAGGATTTCTTAATCCTATGTATTTAAAACATTTGTTGGAGAGCCTTTGTTTCATTTACTTATCTTTACCTTATGCAACTCTGTTGCTGTACTTACACTACAGTATCTATACTACTTCTACCAGTGCATTCACTATTGTGACTGACAGTTGCCAAGGAGAGCTACACCTCCCCTCCCAGGGGAAAAAAGAGTGTGCCTTCCAATGTTGTTTTATTGTTTTTTCTAAATGTACATACGTAGCTGCAAACTCTGACAGCAACCATGGGCCATCAAAATTCATGAATCGCAACCAGAATTTTGAGGTAAAGGGAGTGAGTTTTTTTTTTTGTTTGTTTGTTTTGTTTGCTTTTACCTTCTTACAGAAAAATTTATGGAGAAACTGGTGTGTATATGCTACATAATGATATCACAGAGTGATGAGATTGATGGCATATGTTTTGAACTTTCACCTGGAGTTCATTCTACAAGACTTGGGCTGGCTCCCAGGAGTGCTCTGTGCTCCTCTTACTTTATAGTCATCTTCTCAGAAAAGAAGAACCCAAGAGTGCTCCAGAATTGTACTGAAGTTGTTTTCTATTCTTAAGATCTGATCATTTCTATAATTTCTGTCCAAAAATATCTGACTAATTTTGACCTAAAGGTTCCGTATTTGCTGCTTCTTCTATGCTAATATCCTTTGATACCCTTTTCACCAATAAGTAACTGATAATTACTTCTGTGGCTTTTGAGTACAGACTATTGGAATGTAAAAACAAAATTATCATTAAACATACACAAATTCTGCATCTCCTGGCAACCTAGAACTGCATTCATTGCTATTCAGGTGTCCATTTTTATTCACTGTACAACTCGAAAATTGCAGCAATCAATGACCATAAAAATATATATATTTAAATATCACTAACAGAGGAAAAAGACAGTTCTGTTCCCTATTACAGAACACCACACACACCTTTGACAGGAAAACCTCATCATAGCTGTAATTATTGTCTGGACAATTATTATAAGTGACTAAGATGACTGTTGATAACAGTTCTAGGAAAGAGAAATTGAATAAAACATATGGAATTGATTAGTATCTCTAATATTGCTGACACCTGAAATAGCAGAGATTTTGACTTTGGACATTCCATAGGAGTTAAGAAGATTGGGAAGAATGGTGCTGCAATAAGCTGTTTTATCCAGAACATAAATACAATGTTTGAAAGCTAGATTATTAGTTTGACATAAACTTTTGTCAGTATTCTGCAAGGCAACAAGCAAAAAATGATAGGTTTCATACCAATGAAGTAAACGTGCTTGTGAGCACCTTTTAGAGCAAGAGAGTAACTAATGTGATCTCTGTATCACAGTTATTATTATGGAGGAAGCAATCAGTACAAATCCCAGGTACATCAAACAAATATCATACTTTTAATAAAATTCAGACAGAATTTGTAATAACATAGAATGTAGGTACACATAATGCAATTCTTATTTTATTTTTTTTAACAGAAACAAAATTCAGTGCAAATGGAGATGCAGTCAGAGATCATACTGAGAATATCAGAAGGTAATGGAGATGGGGACATTCAGCAACATACCCATTTGAATGAATCTGAAGACCTGTAGGAGTGTTATGCTTTTGCTTTATTTCTTGTCTTCATGTAAGAGCTAACTTTCATTTAAGTGGATTCTCACTGATCTAAGAAAGGCTGATACTGGAGTTTGTCTGATCCAGATGGTTTGAAATGTTTTGAGTTCTGACATTGTGCAACTCTTAAAATGTGCTAAAAATATTGTACACCATGTAAGTAGATATTAACTAGAACAAGTTACATGTGAAAACAGACATTTAATATGATAGACCTATCCTTTTGCATTTAGCAAAGGGAGAAAATCTTAAACAAGGTAAAAAAGACAATGTACTTAACTTATTGCAATTGTTTAAATAAGTATAACTCAAGGTATAGCTTTGAACTGAACAACTACTGTTACTTAATTTTCCCTATCTTTGTGAAGAAATATTCCTCTCTATGTCCATGATATAGCAATCCATACAAGTTCATTTATAGGGTAGAAAAGATGACCCAGGGAATTACTGTCCTATTAGCCTCATCCATGTGCCAGGGATGACTGTGGAACAGATCTTCTTGGAACCTATGCTGAGGCACATAGAAGAGAGGGAGGTGATATGGGGACAACCAGCATGGCTTCACCAAGATCAAGTCCTGCCTGAATGAACCAATTACCTTCTATATTGGTGTATCTGCATTGGTGGACAAGGAAAAAGCCACTGATGTCCTCTATCTGGACTTCAGTAATGCCTTGGACATTGTCTGCCATAATGTCCTTCCCTCCAAACTGGAAAGATATGGATTTGATGTGTGGAATATTTGATAAACAAGAAACTGGTTGCAAGACTGTACTCAGAGAGTGATGGTCAATGTCTCAATGTATGGATGCAGATTGGTGACAAGTGATTACCCTCAGGGGTCAGTACTGGGACCAGTACCTTTATCAACAACACTGATATTGGGATCAAGTGCATCTTCAGCAAGTTTACAGATGACAAGAAGCTGTTTGGAGAAGTGTGCATGCCTAAGGGATCGGATGCCAGCCAGAAACCTAGACAGGCTTGAGCAGTGCGCCCAGGTGCATTTCATAAGTTTCAGTAAATTCAAGTGGAAAGTCTTGCACCTGCATTGTGGCAACCCCTGTTCTCAGTACAAGCTGGGAGATGTAAGGATGGAGCACAACCCTGCTGAAAAGAATGTGGGGCTGCTGGTGGATGGCAAGCTGGGCACAAACCAGCAATGTGCCATCTGGGCTGCATCAAGAGAAGTGTGGCCAGCAGATAAAGGGAGGGTGACCCTGCCCCTCTGCTTTCCAGTGAGGTCTCACCTGGAGTACAGTGTTCAAATATGGAGTACTCTGCACAGGAGAGATGTGAACCTGTCAACCTGGAGAAGAGAAGGCTCTTTGGAGACCTTTCAATATCTAAAGGGGAGCTATGAGAAAGAAGGTGACAGACCCTTTAGCAAAGTCTGTTGTGATAAGACAAGAAGAAATGACTTCAAACTAAATGAGGGGAGATTTAGATCGGATTCTTCCTACAGAAGAAATTTTTTATGAGGCACTGGACTATGCTGCCCAGAGAAGTGGATGCCCTGTCCTTGGAGATGTTCTCTCTGCACAACCTGGTCTACCTGTAGACAACCCTGTTCATTGTAGGGAAGTTGGACTAGATGACCTTTAGGTATCTCTTCCAACTCAAACAGTTCTAGGATTCTGTTTTGAGGTATGCAGCCAGGGTAGACTATTTGAACTGCTAGCTGAAATGAGAGGTGCAATACAGGGCCTTGATTTTGAAAGGAAGATATATTTCAGTAGATTTCTATTATAGGAGAGCAGTAAGTTAAAAATTGATTTAATTCTATAGAGGGCTAGGGAGAAACCTAAAAAATCCTTAGATTCTTTCTTGTCCCACTCAGTGTGTTTCAAGTCAAGGGAAGTGAATCTTTTTCTGCCTCCTGAGTCACATCTTCCCTAATCAGCAGAGGTCACTGCTACAATCGAGTCATTCAAGACTCAGAGAAATAATACAAATAAATCTATTGAGAGCTTTCTAGTATCAACTAATACTCTACTTGGAGGTAAAATTGGCTAATTTGCTAATAACAATTTATAAGCATTATAAGTAAGAGTAATTTGGTGCAGAAGTTATCTCTATGCTAAAAGTTCTAAGACAATATTAGAAAACACCTACTACAAGGAATGAAAAATAAAAGAATATGAAAAGATAGAAAAAAGGGAAAGAGAGACAGATGGACAGACATATAGATACACAAACACAGCAAGGCAAAAATGGTTCACCACACCTCAGTTGAGCAATGTCTTAGTGTCAGGGGATGCTGATCTTTAGTAGTGTTAGGTTATTCAAGGTGTGATGGTCAGTTGATGACAACAATAAACACACGTTCTCTTACCTATAGTCCTGAGATGTTGAGATGGCTCTTTAGAAGTGACAGCATCTGGCTTCCAGGCTCTCCAGCAGGAACTCTTTTGTTCCTGTCTTCCAAGCCTTGAAAGTTTAAATCAGCAGAGATAAGAGAAAGCAATGAGATGCCAGCTTATACCTTGCCTTCACAGGACACACTGATATCATCTACTAACTTCTTGCATCAAGCTAAAAATATCTGCTCCCAGGCCAAGTCTTCAGCTAGAAAGCATCCTTGGAACTACCCATATAAAAGCAAATATTTTCTGGCTCTGTCCAACAGAATGCTTTTGAATGCAAAACTGTACTCAGAGTGTTACTGGGTGTCATGTTGATTTGAGAAAATGCATTCTGTACCAGTCTTGCATAGCTTCCTTTCTGGTAAAAAAAAAAAAAAAAAAAAGTGTTTGCATAAAATATTTAATTCCACCTGAAATATCAACTTTTGTTTTATTGCTGGGAACAACACAGAAATTTACTTTGCAATTTTTTATAATTTTTTATAAACATTCAATAAATAAGTTTTAGTTTGTTTGAATATTCCCTTTTTAGCCAGGATATCTCTCTCTTCAAGGAAGAATACTGCACTCTTTCTCCTTTCCTATTAAGAATGGTAAGATCCAGGGCTTTTAGCAGCCTTGTCTAGATGAAGATATCCCTGTCTATAGTAGGGAGGTTGGAACTAGATGGTCTTAAAGGTACCTTCCAACTCAAAGCATTCTATATTTCTATGATCTCAAGAGCGCAAGATGGAATTGCTTAATGAAAGAACTGTTATTGACAGTGTTTGCTGTAAGACCAGGTTCATAATTACAGGATTAAAACAATCAACTTTACTTGGTGGCATTACTTTACCTGTCTGAGTGGGGTTTTTGTGTGTGAGTATTTTTTATTTATTTGGGAGGTAGGGGGAGGGAGGAGGGTTTTTTTGTTTTTATTTGTTTTTGGTTTTGTTTCTAAGAGAAGGGAAAGGCTGCCTTACCTATGAACATTAGTGCTCTTCCCCCTGTACGTATTAGACAGATAACTATGGAAATCAGCAGGGAGAAAGATGAATGGTAGATCTGAGGTACTGAACCAGATTTCAGTAATGACTACTCCTATAATGTCAACTCCTTCTCTTCCTGGAGTGCATTTTCAGCAGTCGGCATATTTCTTTCTCTCCTGGACAATCTGACATCTTCTCTGTGAGTAGTCAAGGCAGTTTATCTCATCAGCTGTTGCACAATGTGGTGATGAATACTAAAGTATACAAAATCTCACTTAGCTGGACTGCTTTGTGAATGAATTGGTTACCTTCATAAGATTTCACATTCTGTACTTAAGTAGCATGATGAGACACCAGAAAGTGCATTTCTCACTGAGACTATCCACTTTCTCTCCACTCTACATATGTAGAAGGATCTGGAGAAAAAAAGTATACATATACACATACATATATTTATCTATTTTGACTTATAAAGCTTATATACGAGTGGTTATTTTTTGTTTTCCACTCTAGCCAAGAGCATATAGCACACAGAGATTTAGAGCTAAACATACTATCCTACATCTATGCTTCTTTATTATTATTATTATTTTTTATTATTTTTTATTTTTCTATTTTTTAGTTTCTGGAAGCTCTTCTCTTTGCTTTGAAAGGAAGTTAATCGCAAGAGGGAAAGGTGAATAAACAAAGCAACCTTCATATCAAAGAATTTTTATAAAGACCAGTCATGTTGTCCACTGCTGCCATCTACAGTGCACATAACCAACTTTTAATGAGAAATATTCCTAGTTTTCAAACCAGTTTAACTCAGGGCAGGTCTGCTGATTTAATTGCACTTATATCAATAAAGTCATCCTCTCTCTGTACCCATAAGACTTCATTTTCATTAGAGACAAAATCCATCTCCCCTAATTTTAGCTCCCTCATATTTAGACATGGCTTTGGTGGTTTAGTGGTAGAATTCTCGCCTGTTACGCGGGAGGCCGGGGTTCGATTCCCAGCCAATGCACCAGGGAAGGGATGAGTGCCCCTTGATGTGGGGGACGCCCTGCTAGCACTGCCTTTCCCCTCCACCACTGTCATGTTCCTTTTTAGGATGTGTAGAGGTGAAATCAGAAAGGCAAAAGCCCAGCTCGAATTTAACCTGGCTGCTGGGGTGAAAAGGAATAACAAACTCTTTTATAAGTACATTAACAGTAAGAGGAGGACAAAGGAGAATATCCACTCTTTACTGGATGATGTTGGGAATGTGACCACTGAGGATAAGGAAAAGGCAGAGGTTCTGAATGCCTTCTTTACGTCTGTCTTTAAAGGTCAGACCAGTTATCCTCAGTGTACTCCTCTCTCTGAACTGGTAGTCTCGGCTGGGGAGCACGCTAGCCCCCCTGTGATTCTGGAAGATACGGTCAGAGAGTTACTACTCCAACTGGACTGCCACAAGTGCATGGGGCCAGATGAGATCCACCAGAGAGTGCTGAGGGAACTGGCGGAGGTGGTAGCTGAGCCGCTTTCCATCATCTATCAGCTCTCCTTGTTGAATGGTGAGGTCCCAGAAGACTGGAGGCTTGCCAACGTGACTCCCATTTACAAGAAAAGTTGTAAGGAGGATCCGGGGAACTACAGGCCTGTTAGCCTGACCTCAGGGAAGGTTATGGAACAGATAGTCTTGAGGGAGATCACACGGCATGTGCGGGATGGCCGGGGGATCAGGCCTAGCCAGCATGGGTTCATGAAGGGCAGGTCCTGTTTGACCAACCTGATCTCCTTCTATGATCTAGACCCATCTGCTGGATGAGGGAAAGGCTGTTGATGTGGTCTACCTAGACTTCAGCAAAGCCTTTGACACTGTCTCCCATGCTATTCTCCTGCAGAAGCTGGCAGCCCGTGGCTTGGATGGGTATACTCTCGGCTGGGTAAGGAGCTGGCTGGAGGGCCGGGCTCAGAGAGTGGTTGTAAATGGAGTTAAATCCAGCTGGCAACCGGTCACGAGCGGTGTTCCCCAGGGGTCGGTGCTGGGGCCTGTCCTCTTCAGTATCTTTATTGATGACCTGGATGAGGGCATTGAGTGCACCCTCAGTAAGTTCGCAGATGACACTAAATTGGCTGGGAGTGTGGATCTGCCTGGGGGTAGCGAGGCCCTACAGAGGGATCTAGAAAAGATGGAGAGCTGGGCTGAAGCCAATGGGATGAGGTTCAACAAGACCAAATGCTGAGTCCTGCACTTCAGCCACAACAACCCCAGGCAGCTCTATAGGCTTGGGGCAGAGTGGCTGGAGGACTGTGTGGAGGAAATGGACCTGGGGGTACTGATTGATGCTCAGCCGACAGTGTGCCCAGGTGGCCAAGAGGGCCAATGGCATCCTGGCTTGTATCAGGAATGGTGTGGTGAGCAGGACTAGGGAAGTCATCCTGCCCCTGTAGTCAGCATTGGTGAGGCCTCACCTCGAGTACTGTGTTCAGTTTTGGGTACCTCAGCACAGGAAAGATGTGGAGGTACTGGAGCAGGTCCAGAGAAGGGCAATGAGGCTCGTGAAGGGCTTGGAGAATCAGCCCTACGAGGAGAGGCTAAGGAAGCTGGGGCTCTTTAGTCTGGGGAAAAGGAGGCTGAGGGGAGACCTTATTGCGCTCTTCCAGTACCTGAAAGGTTCTTACAGTGAGAGTGGGGCAGGTCTCTTCTCACTAGTGACAAGTGACAGGACGAGGGGAAATGGCCTCAAGTTGTGCCAGGGCAAGTTTAGGTTGGATATTAGGAAGAACTTCTTTACAAAAAGGGTGGTTAGGTACTGGAATAGGCTCCCCAGGGAGGTGGTTGAATCGCCATCCCCGGATGTGTTTAAGAGCCGTTTGGATGTGGTACTCAGGGATATGATTTAGCAGAGGGTTTTTAGAGATAGGGTACTGGTTAGGTTGCGGTTGGACCTGATGATCTTCAAGGTCTTTTCCAACCTGGGTAATTCTATGATTCTATGATTCTATGATTAGACATCTAAAAGTGTCTAAGCAAACATTAGGTCTAGGGACCTGGGATACTCCTCCAGGGAGCACTTCATTCCAACCTTACGCAAGTGTCCAAGAGTACAATGAATAATTTCTTTGGAAATGCCTGTCTCTTTCTCATTAGAACCCAAATGATCAGATTCAGATTAGATACCTATGTCAGAAAACATGCTTTTATTATTTTATTTTATTTTATTTTATTTTATTTTATTTTATTTTATTTTATTTTATTTTATTTTATTTTATTTTATTTTATTTTATTCTGTTTTATTCTATTTTATTCTATTTTAATTTTCTCTCCCTATTCACATGATAGGAGAGGCTTTGGCCAAAGCTCGGCTTGGCAGGTACAGGTTTACCTTTGGGAGGTTTTCCAGCACAACTGAGGAAGTCACAATTTGAATGCAAGCATGTTTCAGGACATCATTATTATGCCATCAGCAGTAATTTTGATCAGAAACAGCTTTGATCAGTATGAAAGGAAACACTGGTCTGCTAAATTCGCTCCAAATCAAAGGCTACATTTTATTCTTCTCTCTTTCTAGCGGAAAAGTTTGAGGACACGTATCTAACTTACAAATAACTGTAGCCCATTATAAGTTTCACCAAAGTGCAATGTATCGATTAGATAAAGTGTGCCTAGAATCATAGAATCACCAAGGATGGAAATGACCTCCAAGATCATTCAGTCCAGCAGCCCACCTACCACCAATATTGCTCCACTAAACCATGTCTCTCAGTACAGCATCTAAGCTTTGCTTGAACACCTCCAGGGGTGGTGACTCAACAACTGCCCTTGGCTTTCAGCACCTGACCATTCATGAGAAGAGCATGTATTGTGTGTATATGTATACTTATGGAAGAAACGCAGCAAGGGAAATGTTCCCTGTTTTGAAAACGAACAGGGATTTGTCCACATACATAATTTCAGTAGCTTCTTGAACCAGAGGATGTTCTTTATGGAACAAAATATTTAATTTAAAATATACTGTATGGGAAAGCTTTATCCCTAATCCATTCTGGACATGTAATAAAAAGAAATAGTGATGCATACACCATGGACTGTTCCAACATCTGGGAACAATAGAAAGAGGTGGATACAAGCAAGATTTTGCTCACTTTCAACAGGCTGAGGAGAATTTACAGTAATATATATTCACTATATTGTGAATGAAGTCAGCTTTGATGCACTGTAAAGCTGTCCTACTTGACTGAAGAATCTGTGAAGTTTCAGGTATTCAGAGCTATACAAAAACTGTAAATTATCCTTACATTTCTCAATTTATTTCTTTATGAAAACCAATAAAGAATAAAATAACAGAACACCTGTTCCATATGTAGAACATATATTCTAGATTCCTTTAGACAGTAAACTGTTATGTTAAAGGGAAAGGTGCTTCTATTCTTGGTGGGCAGTTGATCTTAATAATTTGGAATTAAGACACTTCTGTTAATTTTAAATTAATCTACTTGGGGATATTTTGTTGTTCATCTGCTGAATACCTAGCATGTGTACTCATACTAAATGTGGTGAAGAATCATTTTGCCAACACTGGGAACTGGGGAACTGTGCCCCATGTGTGACCTGGGGATCTCCTTGGCATGGAAATGCCAGAGACACCACACTAAGAGTGGTTTATCAATTCCTTCTCAGCTCTAGAGCCATAGTTTAGTCTTAATAGCACAGTAAGGTCTGAGGTAGAGGCAGTTCTCTTTGGAGGATGAAGTTAGGAAAAGCATGGTGATTATCAAGCCTTATTTTTTTGTAATACAGTTTATCTCTTTAAATTCAGCTTTTGTTGGGAGCCTCAGCACTGGGGTGATATTTTGAAATTACCAAGAGCTCTTTCTTCTCACTAAAAATACCTTCCTTGTTTGTTTGATTGTTTTTGTATGCACTCTTTTTTTTTTTTTTTTTTTTTTTTTTTTTTTTCATGTGAATATGTTTCAACACTAGATGTCAGTCAGTCACCTCACAAAAGCATATTCTCAAGGCATAGCATTTTTATCTGTGGTAGCGAAAACATTTATAGGGAGTATTAAATATAATTAGACATCCAGTAGTAACTGCAGAATTGCCAAACACAGTCATAGCAATTATCCCGCAGGGCTGTTTATCAGCCACAGCCACTGAGATCCCAGAGACAGGGAGTATAAAGAAAATCTGTTTGCACACACAGCGGTGAGTGCTCACACTGTCCTTGTGAAATTTTCATTAATCTGTTGTCTAAAACTACAGATGACTAACAAATTACCATAGTAAACAACCCATTCTACTTCAGCTTCTGGAGCATTTGCAGAACTTAAGGTTCAAAAGAAAGAACACTTATCAGCTAGGTTGGAGAACCAAGAAGCATTCTTCTCTTCTGCATTTCCTGCTAGCTAAGTTAGAACACTGGCAAGGAGGCACACAACTGTATATCAAAAAGTTATGGGCCCCTCTTATTCTGACCTTTGGAGGTTGCTTGCCTCCATATCTGCACTAGCATGAAGAGGCTTATGTCTACAGTCAAGCTACATCAGTTCTGGCTTTGGTAACTGAGGACTGCATAAGCAAAATGCTTGCATTGATAATAGAAATCTTTTGCCAGATCTCCAACGGAGAAGCAGTGCATTTAGCTGGTGGTGAAGCACTGCAGCATGTCACTGGACTTTGTGAACCACATCTTTCAGATAGCTCAGTGCTGAGGCTTTGTGGCTCTGGCTCTTAGTGCTTTCGTACAACAAGAGACACAAAAGAACTCAAATCAGTCCTCATGGAATAATGATACACAAGAGGACCTGCTGGCTTAAGCACTGTGGTATGACTAGAGACATACCACAACAGGAACCAAATTGCTATGTCCTCACTGATCTCTCAGAAGGAATTTGTGTGGTGGGATCCTGTCGCCTCTCTGCTAGGTGACTCAGGCACCTAGCTTTACTTTCAGACTGTGTCATGGACCTGATTCAAATGCTTACCATTCCAGTAGATGTCAGGGCACACACATCCTCTGAGGTATCTAACTAGTACCTTAAGCTGGGTTTTATCTACGGAGCGTTTTATTTTTCTTTTTATCTACCTTTTAGTTCAGTAATCTTAGTAGGCCTCCAAAAATCACTCACGCATTCTTGAAACACATTCAGACTGCCGTTCTGTCATGGAATAATATATATGTATGATTTTGTACACTCAACTACTCTTTAAGGCAATGCCACTGTGAATACTGAATGGAAACCTCCAGAGTGCACAAAAAAAACATATTCTACAGTTTTGATCTCTACGCTTTTATATATATATTTCAAATTGCAGCATTTCAGTTGTAGGACAGAGGAGATATGTTACATACTGACTGCAAAGCAGCCAGTTTTTTTAGCCTATCTTTAAGGTTGCAGAATCCTGAGGTTATGGTACTTTTAACTATGCTATCCTAAAGTGCCACAGGTTGGGTTAGTTCAGCTGCCTCCACATGTCAGTCCATGGGAGGAAGGACCTCAAAGGTCATGTCATCAGAGGAGTCAGGTAACAACTTCCAAGCTAAACAACAGAGTTGGATTTTTCACTGCTCTGTACTTTGTGAGACAGAATACGTGCATGTGCAGGAGTTCTCTGTGAGAACAATTGTATTTCCACCCACTCTGAACTCATCTTGCCTGAGCATAGGTCACCGCAGAAGGTGAGGGGGACTGGAGAGTCAGTCCTTTTGATCTTGAGATGATCATTGCATTTGGGTCTCTTTAATATTATTTAGTTTGCTTGATCTCACATCAAAACTTTAGTAATTTTTTTTCCTAACGATGGGAAGAAACAACAGTGAATTAGTTCCTCATCTTTGTACCTGTATCTCTGCTGTGATCACTTGTCCATCCTCTCTTCCCTTTACTTCAGGATAGTTTTACACCTGCACATCATCATTAAGGCCATGACAGACACATGAACAAATATAAACAAGACATACTCGTATGGCAAGCCTTTTTACTGGGACAAAGTCTGCACTGTGTGGGACAATACCTGAAATACCCCGAACAATAACTGTATCTGAATTCAACCCACTTAAGTGAGGTGCCTCTGTTAAAAAATCCAGAACCTTTCTGCAGCCCATGTAGAAAGGCACATATCTTGCACTGAGGGCTCATTCTACCTTTTTCCTTTGGTTTTAGAGGGATCCTTTTACCACTGAGCTCTAGCTTAGTACATAAAGTGAAAAAAGCAAAAGACATTAATGATATCAAAGTTGTAAAATGTTGTTATAAGGAGGAAAGTAGCATAGTGGTGAACGAAAAATTGGCTCTCAGATGTAATGTTTCCTCGGACCTGTCATCAGAAGATAGCCCATCTTGGACGTATATATCTGGTATTTTTAAACTTCTGTCGTTTTCATAATTCTTCATTCAAGAGGATGCAATACTGTTTCAAGATTCAACCATTACTGAAAATGTCTTCCAAACTGCATGAAATATTCATTTCTAACTCCATCCACAGCCACCTCAGAAAAGTGGGATGGATACTGGATTAATCTGCCTGAAATCTAAGATTGACCTACGGTCTTTGCCTTACTCAGAAACTGAGGTCAGAACATGAAGCATGTGATACTAAGTTGATTTGATCTGTGATATATAGCCAGAATTAAAACTATTGCTCCAAATTATTGTGTGGGTCTGTTGTTGTAAAGTAACTGTATGAAGTTGAATTGGTGTTTTAATGCTAAAGTAAAACAAATGAGCAAGTAGCAAAAGAACTCTATGTTCTTCATCTACAAGAATTCTTTGATGGCTCTAAAATTTGTATGAGTAGATCTGACAAACTCTGCTCTCTCCCTTGATGACAACTTCCTTATGAGCTGTGAAAATGGAATACTTATAAGTCCTTTTACCCTTGGTCAAACTCTGAAGCTGGCTAACAGAATTAAAAGGAAAAGGCAGGTGACCAACAGATATAGCTCCATATACGTGCCGAGCATGATCAGCCAAACCTTGTTTTCCTAGTAAATCAGGCTCAAAGTTCTTGAAGGCACACTAGTATTCTGAACAATTAAATTATCAAATTACAAAAATACATAACTCATGGACTCAAAATATTGAAGTTTTTTTCTAGTTAAAATAAGATATTTTCTTAAGTGAAACTGAGTATAAGGGTTGTTTGAAAAACACAGTTGTTCTGCAGTGCTACATAATGAAACTTTGTCAGTGAAACCAAGTGAGATAAACACCAATCTCTTTGGAAATAATATGGATTTATTGAATATTTTCCTTGGCTTAATGAACCTGTATATAAGTGCAACCAATACATACGTCATAACAAATTTGAGGATGCTGAATCAAATACAATTTAAATATTTTAAACATCACATAGGAGTCAGGATTAAAACAAAATAATGTTTTTGTTTATCTGTTTAGTTGGTTGGTTGGGGGTTTGCTTTGTTTTAGTTTTGTTCCATTTTTTTGTCAAAGCTAGATGATACTTGATATAAAGTTGCAACTCGATGTATTGAATCACATCACAAACATCCTGTCGAGACAGACTGATGGTTTTATCTTTTTTTTTTTTTTTTTTTTTTTTTTTTTTTTTTTTTTTCCTGTGTGTATTGTGTGGGTGTACTTTGTATCTATTTCTTGATTGATTTTAAGAATGTTTGGAATACATAGTAAGGGCACTATAAAAATTCAGCATGTTTCAGTGGCTGTACATGAAATTCTAGTTGTACCATCAAAAAAATAACATAAGAAAGACAAAGACAACAGCAATAAAAGTCATGATGGCTTGCGTCTGAGAAGGAACAAGGTGGACTAGGATCCTTCAGACTGGAACCAAAATAGCCAAGAGAAATGACGATATTAGGTTATAAACATAGCAAGTCAGATAAACCTCTTCCAACTAAACTGCTGAAATGTAAAATCTTTGCCAAAGTGTGCTATGGATGTTGGAGTCAATATGACTGCAAAAGGTGATTTAGAAACCTCACGCAACATTCATGGGTTCATCAATAACTACTGAGCACACTTCTCTAACTCAGGAATACCCCGAGCTACAGACAGTCAGATGAGGGATGGTTGCCTTCTGTGTTTGCCTTCATCTTACATTCCTCCCTTGGCGTCTTGCTGGACATGTTGATGGTGCACTGTGCCCTCCTCACCTGCCCTAGAATGTTATCCTTGGCATGGATGCTTTCTGGCTGGACTCCTGACTACTGAGGGGCTGTTTCTCTGCATGGAGAGGAGCAGGCTTTGGGGGAAACATGCCATGCCTTCCCTCCCTCCCTCCCTCCCCTGGAGAGAATACGGAGTAGATTTTTAGTTAAGCTTACATATCTTATTTCTTGTGCACCTTTTGGTAGTGGAAAGAAAATAAATAAGTCTTTGAAGTATAGATTAGCTGATAACTGCTGATAAAAACGTGAACAGATATAGTGCTTATCTTTTTTCCTGGAATCTGTTTACTAAAGGCCTATAGAATTTTTCTAAAAATAGTGAACAAGCTCACAATATATAAGCAGCCACACTAACAATAAGCTTCTGAATAAGAGCCCTAAGACTTTGGTCAGGGGCTTATGACTGCTGAGGCTGTGGTATTAGTGTGGGTTGTAGGTGTAATCACACTCCAGCTGCAGGAGCTTACATCTTCACATGAAGACACATGCAATGCAAATGTGTCTCATCTATAACTGGTGGGTGTAATTCATATTTTGGCTCATTTTTTCCACCTCCTTCCCTCCCCCTTCCCTTGCCCACCCCTCCCGCTACTGCAAAGAAATATATTTACTCAAATGTACTGCCTGAACATGGAGGTGAGGCAGAGATTATCCATTTTGTTCAAAGAAAAAAATTAAACTTTCTCAGTTTAACTTGCTCTACTATCTCTGCTTTGTTGTTTGATGAAGAGGATAATGAATTTGGAGATAACAGAAAAAGGAAAAAGTGGCCTATCTTGATCTATTTTTTTTCCTTGTTAGTACTCTGTGTAAGGTACCACTATATTTTTTTTCCTGCTTAATGTGAAGATGTTTCTAGTTTCTCTTGTCACCTGTTCAGTTTGTCACCCACACTAATCAGAATGTATTCTTTCCTAATATAAGTTTGCATTTCAGTGCAGAGCTGGGAAAGAGTGCAAGTTTGACTAATGCTTAATTTGCTTCCTGTGGCAAGAGAAATGACATGAGTGGGCTGGCACACTGTGGACCTGCAGCTCTTTTTCTAGCAAGAGATGGGTTTGTCCCTTAGCAAAGGTAAGAGGGAAAACCCTCATTTCACAAACTCATGGTTGATAATGGATTGGTGGGGAAAAAGTCTGAAAACTTACATTACAGGCATGTACTCAAGACACCAATTTGCAACAGTTAATAATGAGATAAAATCAGGTCATTCTTGTAGTGCTGTTGTACCTTCAAGCAGAAGAGCTGTGAATCAATACATTACATGACACTCAGCACTCAGGCTGACCCTCTCTTAGCTGAGAGTAATGCTGTCCTGGTTTGGTTCTCTTGTCAAATAAGTGAACTAAGGAGTCTTCTGCCCTAAAAGCTTGTCGTGGGTTAACCATGACAAAGCTAAGGAGTTCAAATTACATAAATGAGTTTGTATGGGAGTGGGCCAGTGAGAAGAGGGAGCAGTAAAGGTGGGTGTCTTGTGGTTATTATTCCTTAATCATTTAAAAATAGAATTTTCTCCCTGTAGAAGCCAAGTAGTACAAAATGATAGACATCACAGACCAACCTGTTGTGTGATCTCAAGAAGCACTTTTTACTTACATTCTCTAAGACTAGATTTTGTGACTTCTCTGTGTCGTGGAAGCACTCTATAGTCTAAAGATGCAATTGAGGTTGAGCAAGTCTTTGGCTCAGACATTATTTTGCTGTATTAATCCATCAACTGCTGAAGTTCCATGTAGTTAAATGAATTTTGGGGGCAGGAGGGGAGGAGGGAAAAAAAAAGCACATAATATAAATTGTTTTTAAATATCAGTGTAGCATAAAAACTATTTTGCTTACATTCATATACACTGTCATACCCACACATTTAGTTGAAGAAGATTATTTTCAGGAAAACCAGATATAATTTTTCAGCATGACTTTCCACATCAGTAACATATTTAAAATTGAAATAAAGAGAAAAGGACATCTTTAAGAGATGGTTTTTTTTAAACAAAATCAGAGTTCTCCTTTTCAACTCGAAAGCATTACTATCTTTCCATGAGCCCTCCCAGCCTTTACTTGCCCTTTCCAGCCTGTTTTATGGAGAACACTACGAAAGAAAGATCCTAAATACACATTCTTCCTCTTTAGATCTAATTTGATAAGTGCTACTACCCTTAATTCCCCAAATACCTGCTGGTCATGGCCATCACAAAGTTAATACTGTTACCAGAAATGAGCTTAGCTTAACTTAAAACATGTGTTTGCCTGTACAATGGCATTTCAGAAAGCATGATTCTATTTCACCATCCTCAACTTTTCTATGGTTTGTTTGTTTGAAAACAATATTTGAAATTCAATTATGTTTGCTACAATTCTCAGAAGGGCCCCTGTTTCCTTTTAAAAACAATAAACAGGAGAAAAGAAAATAGGGACTATCAAGAAAAAGATCAAACTGTTATTGGTGCAAGAGACAGTCTCACTGACCGTCTTTCTTCACTTTGTCCTTTAAATCCTTTCAACAGACTTATTTCCTATTTAAATAGGAAATGTCTGTGCATAACTCATTTCCAGTTAGCCGTATACTGAAAGATCATCTCAGCAGTCAGTAAAGACTACAGATAGATTGTAAGGAAGAAGGCACCCTGAATGAAGTTTACCCCCAAACAAGTATTAACTGCAGATAGATTGGCAATAGAAGTGGAGTTGGCAAAACTTCAGGACACTGAAAAACTTTTTTTTTTTAAAGCATTTCAATCAGTACTTTAAAACAATTTAGAGCTAAATAAAATATGTGCCTATAAATTTTATAGATACACTATAGAAACACTAACCAAAACTCTTCAGCACATGACAGATTGCTGTTTATGCATAATCCTTGCAAATTATTATGAAAGTAGCACAGTTGATTAAACTTCTCCCCCCAAAAAAGACAATCTGGAAAAGATTTCAAATGACAAAACCAAAAAAATTATGTATTGATGCAGCAAAGTGAAACTTTACAAGTGTTTATAAAAATTATCTGTAATTAAAAGTTTCACATAAAAAAAAATCACTTGTTGTTTTTGTTGAAACATACACTGTCAGTTATTTTAAAAAAATAAGAAAAAAAACCCCTATTTCATTTTCATTTTTTTCATTATTTTTCTACAGGAAAAGCAAGAAAAACGGCAGTTACTTGTGAAGAAATTCTACCATCATCCTATTTTTAATAGGAACACTTTACTATTAGAAGTGCTCAGTAAAGTGGCAAAAAAAGTTTGTCAGGAAATGTGCTTTATGAAACCAATTCACACATCAGGGAAAAAAAAAAAAAAAAAAAAAAAAAAAAAAGACACAAAACAAAACAGAGAAACTTTTAAGCACACAAATCTTTTGTGAGTCTGAAGTGGATACAGAAATCCTACAGCTGTGCAGCGGTTGTGAATTACTGCTATGGTTTTAAAGATGTTCATCAGAAAGTTACAGTGAGAAGTGGTCCATACACAAAATAAAAGTGTCTCATTAGGAAGTGATAAGATCTTTAGCCTTGTCATAAAGAGAACTGATGTCAAATGTGTGCTTCAACAGATAAAATAGATTGACCATTGAAGGAACTCAAAATGTGTTCAGTTCTGCAAGGCAGGATGACTTGTTGTTTCCTTTAATTTGCACATGGATGAAATCAGGATTTGAGATAATGAGACCCATCATGTTTTTCTTGGGGGAGTGGGAAGTGAAGAATTAAAAAAAAGGAAAGCTAAGTTATATCCTGAAGAGGCAACTGTTTTGTTTTGTCTTTAAATAGAGAACTAGAATGTTACCACATCTTTGGGAGGCCACCAGTGTTCCAAATATAGTTAAACAATTTGAAAACAGTGCTTCAACTTTCATTTCTCAAGTGAAGACTTGGTGAAGCATATGCTGTCCATACCTGGGGCAAAATGGAAGACATCTAGAAGATATGCTTCAGTTCTCTTCTGTCCATGGTATGTGTGTGTGTGCTAGTTCTTACCAATATGTACTCTTGTTTTTATCAACACAAAAAATACAGACTTCTAATAATTCTTAAATTATAACAGGGACCTTCAGATTTCCTAAGGATGTGACATCATGCTCATATTGCCTTACATGTGTGAGCAGTTTCCATTGAAATTAATGTTCATGGAGTGGGAAAAAAGAAATGCTGATACCTAATTAGCATTGGGGTTTCAGATAAAGCTGCCATCATGAACACCTAGCTACAAACATTTGCTTTTAAAGTTGACCAAAGTGTATTATAGCTTCATTTACAGCAAACACTATAAACAAATTTAGATCTTACATGTCCATGCCAATCTGAGACTCAGAAATCACTGATAAAGTTCTCCAGAGCAGTCAGCATTCAGAGCACTCTGGAAGATTCTGAATGATCTAGGAGTTATCGGTACATTACAACACTGGTTCTGTGGCACTAGATGACATCATTTATCAGATCAGATTTAAAAATGCAGTCTATAAATCCGAGGATGTTGAACATCTGAAATTAAAAGGCATCAGCCATCATGCTGACTAAAATGTAAGTTTCAGCGTGTTGACTCTAACCAGCTTCCTTCTGAAGTTTATCCAAGTACGGCATTATTCACTGCTTCCTCTGCTGTGCAGTATTTGAGACTGCATACCCTGACAGCGGGGCAAATAAATTTCAGTTGAAAATGAAGAAATGTGCACAGATAACTCTGTTTCTGCAGGATTTGCACACAGATCTTGAAGAGTTACAAAGAAATCCAAATGGCCTTTCATATATTTAGCTCACACGTGCCTTGATTTACTGAGCTTACATTATTTTCTAAATCACTTTGGGGCATAAGCTGATATAAATGCAAGAAATTCATATAATGAATCAAGAAATTCATGCCTTGGAAAAATGCCAAGTTCCATAACCATTCCCCCAGCTAACTTTTACATTGCTTGGTTTTTCTGAATTAAGTGGTGATAATTATGTGCCTAATATACACTCCTAGTTAACATGGTTGTCTCTATGAGTTCAATAATTGCTTATTCAAACAATACAACGGGCATGTAATAAATAATTGGCATGCACAATTACCTAATTTGCATCAGCAGTTGCTGTAATTTCATGTCATACTTATTATGCATGGAATCATGTTTATTTCTAAAATATCTTAAACCCAAATGAAAAACATAGACCCAACATAATCTCCTTATTTATTTTTTTCTCCCTCTAAAAATATTTTACTTTCACCACTCAGTTCATTTTTGTGATTTTATTTCAGCTCATATATTTATTCTTTCCTTAGCACACTGTCCTCTAACCAGGTCTGTAGAACATTGTGAACAAATATCCTGTGAGAGGGTCATCTCTGTCAGCTTAAGTGTCCACTTGTGTCTGCTTGAGTAGTGCTTAAATTCTTTTGTGAGTGCTCATAGAAGCCTTGAATTTTCAGTAAGGAAAGTCTGATTTTTTTTTATTCAGGCATAGTTATCTTCTGTCTTCTGAAAAGGAGTTTTCTCTAAATAGACTTGATGTTATTAGTGAGTATCCATTTGGCCCTCCCCATTAACAGCATTTCTCTCATTGCTATTTTTGAATCCCAAAGCATTTTAAAATATTATTGCAATTTTTATTTATTTATTTATTTATTTACTTAAAGAAACTGGAACCTTGGGGAAATTGCAGTCTTCGCATTTGAAAGTTTTACAATTGGTGATTTAAGTACTTTAACAATTTAAGTGGATCTAAGTTTAAATGATGTTTTCAGATTCATTTCTTGTGCAAACTGAATGAAAACATTAAAGTGGTAAAGAAGAAATAAGAGATAATCCTTAGTTGATGGAACATCTTAAAGGACTGTACGCTCCATTTTCCAGCATGAAACACAAAGCAGGGGAGAAGAAATGGAGTAACTTAACAAGGTGAAACACACAGACAGCCATGGCCTAGCCTATGTCTCTAGGATGGGACAGCTGGAGCTGATTAGCTGTTCCTTTGACTGACTGTATAACAGTACTCAGCTCAGCTCTGCATGGGAGTTGAATTTAAGTGCTTTGTTTTAAAGTTTTAAAATTTAGCTAGTTTTCAAGTTTTCAATTACTTGGTTATTCTAAACCATTTTACTTCCCTATGTTCCCCAGAACATCTCCACTTTAGATCCATGAAGCTACTACTCACCAGCCTAGCACCTTAACTACTGACAGTGCCATATTTACTTCAATAGATGCTAATTTTTTAAGCAACCTTTGCAGGACTTCACCCCCATACAGTTAATTCTAGTTTCATGCCTGAAAAAATGCATTGAAATTGCTGAGTTTTCCCGCAGAAAAAACTGCTGGTCAAAGCCTGAGTATAGACCTGGAGCTAGAGGAGTCCCAAGAAGAGATTCATAAAACATCTTCCTCCTTTTTGCCTGTGATCAAGTTGCAGAGTTTGGTATGGAAGCTGACAGCTACTGGGTAGCAGTTTTGGCATATTTCCCACAATGATTCATTTTAAAGACTGATTTGACACTGCTCTGTGCTGAAGGTGGTCAGTACCAAGCAGGCTATCACTCACAAAAAAGGATGTTTCTATTGCCACAGAGTGGATGAAAATACCTACAGAGTGAACTGTAGTGTCTTCCATTCAATCATGACAGCAAAGTCCAGCCATAGGGTGTAGGAAAACCTTAGCAGGTAGCTAAAACCTTAGAATAAGGTCTCCTACCACCTCAAATAGAGAACATAATTAACAGGAGAAAATATATTTACCAACTCAGGAGTTTCTTCTTCATTGAATGCTCCTCAGGGTTATGCAGGACCAGAGAAGTCAGCAGCAGCTGAATGCTTATACTCTTAAATGAAAAAGATGGAAAGAATAATATAAGTTGCATTACAGGGATACTTTGCTAACACAAATAACATAAAAAATAGGACTCAAAGGAAGAACAGTGACAAAACTAACTACTAAGCTCTCTTGTTCTTCCTGCTGCTATAACTTACTTTGAATGATTTTAAATTAATTTTAGCTAATTTTACTAACTGCATGAATTACTTTTTGGAGCAAAATCATTTTGAGTATAAATTTTGAGACTTTGATCACTTCAGTGTCTGCGAAACTCAAGCTCCTTTGCTGCCAAATGACTTTATTCTTGCTCTTAGTTTACAGGTGCTTCTGAGAAAACGAAGTTCTACATTTTACAGTCCTCATCTATTTAGAGAATATGGTCACTCGATGCCCATCTTTGCTTATATGAACTAATGCAAGGTAATAGATTTGCTAGGAGAGCAAATCTTAAAACTCAAAAACAAGCAGGGCAGTGACATCAACCAAAATAAAAAAAACACTATCATTTCTAGCAGGATTACACTATACCACCACAGGATGCAAACTCCATTATTCTTTGTATCAGTAATTGAAAAACTGCCTTGTCCTCAACACATTATCAAATTTTGTGTATGCAGTTTGGGAAATCTTAAAACGTTCTGATTTTTAATTTATGGGGGACACAGATTATGGGGATATGTTATAAAAATACATCATTTCACATGTTTATTTTGTGAAAATTAAATATTCTCTTAGTTATTTTAGCTCAAACCTGGTTGACTTGTGAACTAAGCTTTCAGAAGATCTCATTTCTTAAAAACCCTGTGAGATCTTCAGAACTGAAACAACGCTTCAATTTAGCACAACAAATACTGGAAGCTCTTCTTGGTTATTAGTTATCAGGAAGAGAGGATTTCTCTTGATCCCTGCGATGTCAGCTCTCCTGCTAGCTTGCTAGCACTGCTCTCCTCCATGAACAACCTTAAACAGTGCCTCAGAGAGCTGGACACTTGCTAGGCAGGGAGAAAAATCATAGAACCATAGAATCATAGAATGGTTTGAACTGGAAGGACTCCTTAAGATCATCTAGTTCCAACCCTCCGCTATAGGCAGGGACACCTCTCACTAGACCAGTTTGCTCAAAGTCCCTGTCTACTGGGCCTAGGTCCCCAGGGAGGGAACATCCAGTCTCGCTGGGCAACCTGTTCCAGTGTCTCACCACCCTCACAATAAAGAATTTGTCCCTTTTATCTAGTATAAATCAACACTCTTCCAGTTTATAGCCCTTAACCTTCATCCTATCACTATATGCTCTTGTAAAAAGTCCCTCCACAGCTTTCCTGTAGGCTCCCTTCCGGTACTGGAGAACTCGTTAACTAGGAGAAATAAAGAAAATAAACAATATGAACTTTTTGGAGCAAGCATAAAACTCGAAGTCTGTTTCTCTCTTTTCAGGTGTCGTGCTGCAGGTGCCTTCTTGGTCTGTGAGATCAGGGATCTATGACTAGTGCAGGTGCTACCTACACTAAAGAATCTGTTTATATTTCCTTGGCACTGTGAAATGTACAAATCGACCTCTGAGACTGAGATGTTCTTTGTTCCTGGTAGCAACATCAACACAAGGAGATTCTGCTCCCTTTATGTTTCCCTTTCACAATGTCCCAATCTCATGTGCTGTACTGGAGCTGACCTAAATTTGTTGTTTACTTAAAACTTCTTTTAAATGAACACAATACTTGGCTTTAAGGCCACAGAAAAGCTGTTCAAAATATCTTTGATGTTATCAGATTTTACGTAAAATTTGAACTTGAGAGAACTGAAGTACATGAAAACAACAGTTGCGTTATGGAATATTCCTAGGAAGGTGTCAGAAGCAATGGTGATATGTGGGAGTTTTCAGAAACAGCAAGTTCAGTTAGTTAATGAGAGATTTAAATAGCTATGATAACTTCAATGAGCAGTTCAGAGAACAAGTTCACCAAGCTGAATTTCAGGTACTGGTGCTGCAGATCTTTCTGTGATTTGCTCTTAGCAGTTTTGCACAACTATAAGAATAGACAGAAGTCATCCTGTTTCAACACCTCATCCACTGGGAAGCTGCCAAAAGCACTGATTTTGCTATTGCTTCAGCTTGTGCCATTGCAGTCACATAAGAAACAGTAAAAAATATCTGTCACTTGGTCTTTTTTAAAGGAAAGGCCAAAAGACTGTAAATAACAAAACAGATCAATTTCATTAACATAATTTGACTCAGAATGTTACCCTTGGCATTCAGCAGTAGAAAAATCCAATAACTAAATCTTGTCATAACATATGAAAGAAACAGCATTCTCAAGAAGTTGAAAGCAGCGTGGAAAAAAATCATTCTTATCTTTGTTTCAGTATCTCCTGTACAACTGCATATGCAGATGCCTCTCCGGAAGAACTCTTAAACTGTGTCCTTATCTCGTCTCCATCAGTGTCTGTAGCAGTGGAGTGGGGGGGAGGGAAGCCTACTAAAAATTCCAGGATGCATTTATTGTATTTTCCCAGACCCAGTGGATGTACCAGAACACACCGAAACCTGCAGTACCTTATGAGAGTACCAGCACGAGACAAGCTCCTGCACAAATCCTGTTTTCTTTCTCCTTACTAGCAATCTGCATTTAGCAGGCAAAATGCTCCTTACTGCCAACCAAGCTTTCTCACAGGTTCATTCATACCCTGCTCATCACCTCTGCAGATAAGGGTCCTCTACAAATGCAGAAGTGAATCAAGAGCAAACCTTTTTCTTTCCCTCCCTTATTCTTGTTAAAAACTCATTAATGATTAATCATTAATCATTATCATAGAATCATTAAGGTTGGAAATGACCTCTAAGACCATCTGGCCACCTTTCATTGATATTGCCCACTTTGTCCCTAAGTCCCACATCTAAACATTTCTTGAACACTTTCAGGGATCGTGACCCAAACTTCTCTCTGGGCAGACTGTTCCAGGGCCTCACCACTCTTTCAGAGAATAAATTGTTCCTAATATCCAATCTGAACCTCCATGGCACAACCAGGAACCATTACCTCTCACACTATTACTGTTACCTGGGAGAAGTGGCTGACCCCCATCTCACCACAACCTCCTTTCAGGCAGTTGTAGAGAGCAATAGGGTCTCCCCTGAGCCTCTTCTTCTGCACACTGAACAATCCCAGTTCCTTCAGCCGCTCCCCATAAGACTTGTTTTCCAGACCCTTCACAGCTCCATTGCCCTTCTCTGAACACACTCCAGGGCTTCAATATCTTTCTGGTAATAAGACATAGTACTCCATATCTGGCCTCACAGAAGGTGAAACTGTGACAGTGATAGTTATGAATCTCTGCCTCAAGTGCATTGCTGTACAGTTTCCACATACATGGGACAGAACATTTTATATTCAGAGCCAATGTTATTTCTGTCACAACTTAAAAGATAAGTCAGGTTTTTGGTACTGCAGCCCCAGCCACTGAGTGACTTATAGAAGAACTTATGAACTGACAAGACCTCTTATTTGGAAACAGCTATTTAGCTCCTCTCATTTCATCCTGATTTCAAACTGGTGTTTGAGTTTCTATTCTTCTCTTTCCTGGAAATTAGAAACCTATTAACAAATTAAACAACAACAACAAAACAACACATGGTTCTTATTACACATATTATTAAGAATACACATGGCAAACATGAAATGATAATGAAAAAATTTTTGAATACATGACTGAGTTGACTCATGAATATAATTATTTTTATTTTTTTTTAATTAAACTGGTAACCCTCTCTAACATGCTAATTGTTCAGTACTTCCTATTTTATTTTGCTTACAGTGTTTTACCACTTCACCACTTTGTAACTTGGACGGGTCACTCTTATTTTATTTATGTCAAGTGATCATTTATGTCTGATTTATTAAAGCTGCTTAACTTCAGTCGTAGTGGCCATTTAAGTCACTAAAGAGCCTTATTAAATTTATGAACTTACAAATATATCATGTACCAAGGCACTCTCTTCCTTAATTCCATACCAGTCAAATTCATTCTGTGGACACCTTCTGTGTTCTTTAGCATATAAAATTATGTCTCAAACATGGATCCAGGTGTGATTCATTCCAAAAGCAGCTCTTTCCTGCCTTTCAGACTCGTATCTTTGTGATCTATTTCTTTAGCAGATGCACAGAAAAGGAGATGAATAAATGGTTCAACTTACGCATCACTCTTCATCTGGATGCTTACAAAATACTATGGGATACTTCACTTTTCAAAACTAACAGTGACCTGAAGTAATTTTTATGGTATGACTATCTACTGCCGCAGTACCTATGTACTTTTTCAGTGCTGTTACACTTCTCTCGGTATAGGCATTGTCACCAGAAGTAATTATGTGACATGTACAGAACAGTGCTGGATGAGAATGGCTCTGATAAAAATGACTGTTTTTATGTGTCTCTCTGAAGTGTTTTTGGCAAGTTCAAAGTCTGAACATGCTTACTGTTGCTACTATTAGCTCAACAGGCAGTGCATGAGAGTGAATGAAAGCTCAAGTTTCCAATAAGTTCAGAAGGTAAGTGCTGTTCAGCAGATTGTAATGATATAATTTAAATGAGGGCAATGCAGCAGGAAACCTTCAGTGCTCATCAGAGATGCATCTCTGTAGAACAATCATGCATAGAATCTATAATAATGCTTGCTTGCATTTAAAGTTAGAAAGACAATTTCTTTCTCACACATACGCACCTTAATCTTTGTTTCATCTAGAACAACCTTACTTCTTCAGAATTCCTGCAACAGAGTTATCAACTTGACTGTTTAAGAGAAATGGATTTGACTCCCTATGTTAAGTTCCTGGATGTAGCTACTGCATATCTGCCCAGAGAAAGAACTAAGGAAAAGTTAGTTCAGTTTTTCTGATTGAATATGCCCACATTGTCAGCATGGGATTTATGAGATAAAATTTACTGTTATTTTCACATGTGAAAAATCAGATTACTTGATCATAACTGATATTCTATCTCTAGGTCACATTTTGTGCAGTTCACTTTTCTTTCCTATCCATAATGATAAAAACCTCAGGTTCCTGATCATTTCTTTTTTGACCATATCAGGTCTTATTTCTAATAAACTGAAAAGGTATTTTTCTCTCCTTTCTCATTCACCATCTACCTGATCTTACTTCCTGCTTACTTTTGTTAGCTCTATCAACATTCTTAGGTCTGCCAAAAATGTAATATTATTTGCAAAACTGCAGCTTGCTCCCTGTGGAGCACAGTCCATTGCTTAAAGATATATTTTCAGAAATAGTATTACCTGATACTTCTTGGTGCCTCATAACTGTATTTTTTAGGAAACCACAAGTAGTGAGAAAAGGCAAAGTCACTCTCTTTTCATTATTTATGAACTTCTAGACCTTTATCAATTCTCCACCCAGTTGCCTTTCTTTATGTTTCGAAACATCAGCCTCTTCAGTTTTACCTCCAGCAAGTACTGCTCGCTACCTTTGCTTTACTTTGTAGCTCTTCTCTCTCTTCTCTAGCTGTACAACATCCTTGGGAATTGCTCTAGAATTTCAGAAATGCAAATCCAGAGGTGTGACATTGCCTGTTTTGTGTGTGTATGTGTTTGTTTGTTTGTTTAAAACAGCATAGAATTGATTGAGGTTGGAGATTAATCCCTTGAAAACATTTAGTCTAACCCTCTGCAAAAGTGGGATCAATCAGTTGCCCAGGACTGTGTCCAACTGAATTTTCAGCAGCTCTGAAGATGGAGTCTCTAAAACCTCTTCAGTCGATTTATTCCTGTTTTTTTTTGACTACCTTCCCAGTACAAAGTATTTTCTTCAGATTTAATTTGTTTTGTTTTGTTTTGTATAGCATAGGAGATTGTTGATCTTTGCATTACTGGCTCATTTTCATCTTCTTGTCTATCAGTACCCTCAACTTCACTCTCTGAAGAAGGACAAACAACCTGACCTCAACGTAAACTGATTCTCAGCGCTGTGCATTCTCAGATGCAGGACTTTGTATTTCATTTTCCTGAGGTTCATGAACTTCTTTGCCCAATTCTCCAGCTTCTCCAGCCCCCTCTGAATGGCTTCACTATCTGGTTTATCAGCCACTTCTACTGGTTTTTCATGGTCTGAATATTCACTGAAGATGCACCCCCTCATAGCATCAAGGTCATAAATAAAGATGTTAATCCTATTGACTCCTGCAGTACAGTACTAGTTACTTGCCTCCAGCTGGACTTCATGCCATTAATCACAAACCAATGGACCTTCTAGTTCAGCCAGTTTTCAGTCCACCTAACTTTGATCCAACCTGTGTACTGTCAATTTTTTGATGATGATGTTATGAGAGATAGTATCAAATGCCTTACTAAAGTAAGTACCCACTCTTTCCCCTTATTCACCGTGAAGTAGAATGTCACAAAGATTGTTGGACATGATTTCACATACTTGGAAATGGTTTGCAGCATTAGTGGCCCTATAATGTTTCCTGGCTGTATTTTCCCAAATCTTTATGTTTGAAGATAATGTAAGTATATTTGAAAGTAATGCCTCCTATTTACTTCCACAGAAACTAAAACAGATATGAAGAGAACAATAACACTGTTTCATAGAGTAATACTCATCTGCAAAACACTATTTGTCGACATAGTCACCACAGTTAATAATGCATTTTCATCAGCGATGAACAAGAGCTTGCATGCTGCACTCACACAAAGCTTCAGCAGTAGAGGTGACCCACCGTTTCATAGCTGCTATGATGGCATCATTGCTAGGTTCTGAGGTGTCTGTACAAGAGCATGAATTTGTAGAGGGCCAGAGACCTTTGACTTTTAATTCCCTAAGCTTCCCATGGCTGGAAGATGGACCCCAAAATGCATAGTGGAGATTTCTACATGCACTTCAGTTTTCAGCAGATTACCAAAGGGAACCAGATCCTGCTATGAGAATAATAGGCTGATCTGACTCCTGTGGACTGAGTTGATTTGCTATGGTGTGATAAGATTCTCTGTTCTTTATTCCACATACTCTAAGCACACTGGCATTATCTCCTCCTAATGTTAAAAATCAAAAGTGATCATCATTGTAAAAATGAGATTATCTATGTATTTTTAGTGTGTCATCTTGTGGATCAAGGCCAAGAGTAAAAATTGAAAGAAAGTTGATCACAGGATATTGTTTGTTTAGGTTCTAGGTGAAGGAAGAAATAAACTTGAGACAATTTGCTTTGCTGAACAATCAAAGTTCGAAGATCAAAGACCTGTTTCACATTGCTGATGACAGAAGAACTGAAAAACCAAAAGGTATAAAAAGGAAAGAAGCACATCTGAGAACAGCTATCATGGGTAGAGGACTCACCAGAGGGCCAAGGGGTATTTGTGCAGTATATAATATAATACAAAGCAGTATATAAATAATATAAAGATAAAAGCACTTTTTATGTTTGGCTTGCAGAAGTTCTAGGTCAGGTCACAAATAAAAAAGCACTATCCTTCTCAGAGTATCTTCTTTACAGTTGTCTCTACTGTCAGTCAAAATCACAAACACTGACTGCAAATTGTAAACTGTCAGCTCATTCTCACTCTTCTTTCACTGTCACTGACTGAAGTTGCAGCATTAGTATTTTTTCAGGCCAAACGTGCCAATGCTGTATTGTGTAAGAGCCATGAGGAGAGTGCAGTTTTGTACACTCTGGCCTTGTCCTCACAGGAGCAGTGACCCTGAGGATGTGGGCAAGTTAATCAATTACACATTTAGAGACACAAACTCAGGGAGAACAGATTCCTTGGCTCACAGACAACTTTTCAGTTCATGGATTGGGATTATCCATATCTGGAGAAAAATCACACCAGGTAATCAGAGATTTATTCAAGAAAGCAGAATCTGTTTGGGCAAGTGGTTGGGCTCTTGGCATGAGAGTAAGTTCTGAGGTGCACAGGTCTTGCTAGATTTGGCCATTGAGTTCCAAATCTGCTACTTGTCATCAGCCGCAAAAATAACTGAACCCAGTTCAGTATTTCAATTATCTATTTCTTGTTATTTTCATTACAGGAATTAATGCCTCCTTAGAGGAACTTGGTCAAAGCAGGGTCTAGACAGGCAAAAGAGTAATGCATGTGCATCAGACTGAAGTTTCCAAGACTTGTTGAAATTTGAACAGATCTTTCTGGTATGCGTAATGGATAAATTAGTGAAGGAAGCCAACTCAAGAAAAGTGGACAGATCACAACTGGTACCACATCATCTAGCTGGGGACTTTGCTGATGTGATAAAACTGATAAGAGTCTATAGCAGCATATAGACGTCCAGGTAATACAAGAAGAAATGCTTTCTAGTGCTACCTCTTGTGTAGCCTGCTCACCCCTGGCAGCCCACCTTTCCCTGCCACAGAAGGCCCACTACTTCTGCCTTCTGATCTGTAGACAGAGATGGCTAATGCCATGTGAAATGTGCCAAGCATGTGGAATGACAGGAGCAAATCTTATTAGCAGGCTGCTTGGCCCTCAACTACCCTATGGTCACTGGGCATGCTGAGATCAGTGTGTTCAGGTGTATGGTATGGTCACTGCTACTCACAACTACATAGTTCTTGTTTGGATCATGGTTGACATCACCTGCAGTATGGTGACAAGATAAAGCAAAGCAAGTATTGATAAGGTTGACATTTTTATTCTGTGAATTTATTCTATTATTATTATTGCATAGTGCAAAGAAAGTATGCATTCTGAAGTCCTACACTTCTGACTTGTTTGTTGCTAGAGATAGTCATTTTTTAATTTCCTGTAGTCATTTCCTCTAGTTCCCTCCCATCTCTTGTAAGAAGTGATCAAATAGTAAAGACCAAGGTCTGTAATTATTCATCTCTTTACAGTCCGTTGCGTAATTCAAATCATGAGACTCATCTGTCAAGAATGTTCAATGATCTTCACACTGGTCAACCTGGTGGGTGCTCTATCACAATCATTTGGTAAGTTCAAATCCATTTTTGCTTAAGAAATTGATATATGAATTAATTTTTTTTTTTTTTTTTTTTTTTTCCAAAAAGAATCAACAAAACAGAATTTGAGATCCAAGAGGTAAATGTAGATTCTTAGGAAAAACAAACAACAAGAGTGATGATGAGAGTAAGAGAAATCTATTCAATTTTCTAAATAAAGTAAAGAACTCTGTAAGCTTATGTCTACTGTTAAAGAGAGAAAAATTTAAAGCAGGACTACTTTCCATCCTAGAAATGCATAGATTCTGGTAGAGTGGAGTGAATCTGAAACTGACTACAGTTTTCTAACGAAAAAAGTTGGATAAAATGGATTCCAGGTAAGACTTTATCACTTACTATTCTGGAAGAATGAAAGACTGGAAGATTCTGGAAGAATGAAATATTCAGCAATATTTTGTGCCTGTAAAAGCAACAAGGTACAAAATAATTTAAAAAGCAAAATTAACAAAAGCTTTGAAGTCTTGTTGTCTGCCTACATGCAAGAACATCTCAGTTTCATGTGTTTGCCTGCAGTGCCGTTATTCATAGTTCACTAAAGTTAAACAGAATCTTGAAGAAATCATTAAAAAATCCTCAAACATAGTCTGATAATTTAATATGCATTCATTATTTTATCACAAGGACCCCATCATTCAAGAAATCTAAAGTTATCCCTTCCTCTTATCAACCTATAAATCAATCCTGTGTTCTGCTTTATGTATAAGTACTTTTTTCAGCAATGCAACTCTACTTAATTCTTCAGAGTTATTTTCTACTGTGAGTCACTGACTTTTGTTTGTTTGTTTGTTTGTTTGTTTGTTTGTGTGTGTGTGTGTGTGGGGGGGACTTGATTCTGTTCTGAGATGTTATGACTCTGTGAGATAAAAGCTGCAAATTACCATTCTGGCTCTAATTTAATGCAAAATATGGTGATGTCCATAGTTTGTGAAGCTTCGACTGAAAACAAACATACAAATAAACAAAGCCAAATACCCAAACCACAAAACCAACCCAAAAACAACTTCAAACCCCAAACAAACAAAAAATCCCTGCACCAATCAATTTGATTAATTACTAGAATTATAATACAAGGAGTATGCTTTGCTTCAAAAGGTCTATAAAAAGTTCTGTTGCTGTCCTATTAATTCTACTGAAAATAAATTTTCTAATCAGTCAGTCCTGAGCACACATTTCAGCAACCTTGTATTCAAGGAGTTGCACTTTCACTTACATGTGTTCCATTTAACGAAATGAAACTGTTCTCATGTATGAGTAACTAGGGTGTAGGCTCAGTTTTGGGTATTTCTCTCCATTTGTTTCTATACACAGCACTACTGCAATATGTGTAAGTTCAACATGTGGTTACTTATCAGGTTTCATCAGTGTGAGGAAATCAAAAGTGATTTTTCTTTTTTGTTTGCCTTCAGTGAGATTGCAGCTGTTCCTGTACATGTACATTCCACTGTTATCTTTGCAAATTGATATTATATTTCTTTTTCTTTTTTCTTTTTGTCCTGTTCCATCACATTTGGGCTTTTTACAAAGTTCCCCTTCAATAGTAAATTTTCTTAGCAATGAAGTTCAAAAAGTGTTTTGAAGGTGGAATATAATTGCTCACGTTCTTGCTCATGGTGATGCCTGTATCATGTATTGCTCTAGGTAATTTCCAATCTGTAATAGTACTTTCTGTACACGTAATAGCAGTATCTTCCATTCTTCTCTGTCCCAAGAAGAGCTAAGTGTCCAATAGCATACGTGAAGCTAAATCTAGTGTAGAGCCCTACCATTTCCTCTCTGATTTTACTGAAGAGTTAGACTTTGATTATTCCTTCTGACTATGATGCTCAAGTGTTCTGGTATGCATTCTATACTTCTGCAACATCCTGTCATCTAGTCTCCTAAACAGACCAAAAATTCATCCTTGGACAGAAAGTTTCTGTCATATTTCCTTAGACTGGGATAATCCTTTCATTATATTTTTGACTTTTTATCTAAAAATTACCACAACACAAGAAATAATTATATGTAATAATGCACTCTCTTTAGGGAATGAAAGATCTGGCACATTGGCTGAGAACAATCCAGGTTATTACAGCTGGATTCATAAAGGAAGAGAGATGAGTAGTCCTCTCTGCTCTTTCTCTGTATCTCTTACCACTACCAAAAGACAGGAGTGACTCTGCCTCCTTAAGTGTAGGTGATCAAGAATAACATAAAATAATAAAGATAGTAAAATTAAATAAAGAAAGAAATTTAAAACCTTTCCTTTTGAAGGCAAAGGAAAGATCATCAGTAGGAGACATTATTTCATATAACCTACCCGTACCCTCAGTGTTTGATGTCAACTTAAACCAAACATTAAAAACCTTAGTCAGGATTTGCATCTTTTCAAGTTGAAATAGCAAGGAAATATAAATAATGCAACACTTACATGCTATGTTTTGAAAAGATGCACATAAATTTTTATTGTTCACTGACACAAAATGCAGCTTGTGCCACAATAATATGACTACAAATCCCTTTAAATTAGAAAGCATAGTAGAAAAATTGCACTAACTAGAGATGTGGAAGTACAACTTTCAATAATAAGAGATTTTTCAAAAACTTTTCTATACTATATAGCTGAATACATTTCAAAGTTACAAATTATGTTAAGACTTACTTCTGTTGAAGTCATTTAAAGATAGAATGGAAGAAAAATATGTGTATATCACCAAGTGTGCACTACATCATGAGTTCCATTTCTACTACATAATTATATTTATTGTGAAGGTATTGAATAATGTATTATCTTCCATTTTAGTTACTGGAGTTTATATTTAAATGTTAAATTCTCAGAATTCCAAATCATAGTATGCAACTTTTTTAATTTGGTTTGGTTTTGTATTTGTTTTGAACTGAAAAAGGATCTGATTTATATAGAATGTTAAGTTGGTGTGCTCTAATACTGCGGACGTCAAGTGGACTACTCAGAAAGTGCAGAGTTTGTTCATAAATCACTGCCGGACTGGAGTCATACTGATATTCTTCTCTGTCATGCAAAAGCATGCATTGCAAAATCCAAGAGTTACTGTTCCATATAAAAATTAGTACCATACACTAACATTTCTATTTTTTTATAGAACAAATTTTTTTCTAATGGAGAATATGTAATAATATATTCAAATATGCTAAATATACATTTTGCTATTTTTATAGAAAAACTGCATACCAGTCATGGATTTCTGCTACACTAATCATAACATTATATACTACACATCACACACATGCTAAAATTTAGTTCATAAAAATTAAAACTTGCTCCTGTATTTGTAGACTAATAATCCACTCTCAGGCATTTTGCCATCATATTGGTTCAGTTAAAGACAAGATGATCTCTAAGACTTGCTGAGGGTCTTAGAGAGTAAAAGGAAACAAGGGCTAGTTTCTTGTACAGAGGTAAAATTATCTGGATAAAATCCATGTTGTGACAGCTTTCGAAGTTTTAAAGTTCTGTTTTGTTTCAGTGCATTGACTTCTCCATTCTTCAGAAAAAACATGGAAGTTTTAGTTTGAGAAAGCAATGTAGAACAAGTCTGCAGACACTAGTTAGGAAACAGATGACTTATGTTCAATATTTCCTCTTGCACAGGAGTACCATCTCTTTTTCTTAGAGCTCTATGAATAGTGTAGTAGGGATCTGCATCTACATCTGTACATTTGCTCTTGCATTTATGTCACACCTGTTTCAAGAGAGATTTTAAGAGAATGATATAATACAATGACACCTATGTAGAAATGTCTTGACAAGCTCTAATTGAAGAATTCTTAATCAGAGATGTAGCCTTGAAAACAGTTAGACAACACAATTATTTGAACCCAAGTGTTACCACATGCCTTTTTCACATTCTTAGCATTGATTACTGAGCAAAAGTATAGCAAACTGGAAAATATGTAGGCCTGGTTACCATGAATATTCAGAATAATTAAGTGTAATAAACAGGTCATCAGAAATGTTTAAACATTTTTCTACTTTAAAAAACATCAAAAGCATAAAATGTAAATAGAAATCAGAGTCAGAATCCTCTGTTCTCCTCTAGGTAGGAATGTTCCTGCAGAAGGTTTTAGTGGCAGACATTCTATGTCTCAGAGATAAGTCTGCAAATTTTAGCCTCAGAAGGTTGTATGCAATATTCATTATATATTTTCACAGAATCATAGAATCATTTGAGTTTGAAGGGCCCCTTAAAAGTCATCTAGTTCATCTCCTTTACAATGAACAGGGACACCTACAGCTACATCATGTTGCTCAGAGCCCTTTCCAGCCTGATCTTGTATGTCTCTGGAGACTAGGCATCCAACACCTACAAACCTGGACAGTTTGTCAGTTTGTGCCAGTGCCTCACAACCCATACTGTAAAAAGTTTCTTTATGTCCAATGTAAGTCTCTCCTCTTTTAGTCTGAAATCATTTCCCCTTTCCCATCACAACAGACCCTGCTGTCTATCCTCTTCCTTCTTATAGTCTCTCCTTAGATACTAATATTTTCTCCATTTTTTTTTTTTTTCATTTAACTAAATATAATTTCATGTGTTATAGATCTGAAAATAAATAATTTGTCTTCTCAAAAGATTTCTATTGTGGTTCCCTACTCTTTCTGACTTCTCATTTTTCAAGGCCAGAGTATCTTCAGTGTTTATTTGTGGAATCCTGGTGGACACAAAATTAAAACACCTGTGTCCCAGTGAGAGTTATAACAAGGAGAAGGTCAGGAGAAAAAAAAAACTATCCATGTACAGCCAGAGGACATCAAATGATTTTGCTTTGAGAAAGCCTATAATCTGGAATTGGCCAAGACCACACAGACTAAATGTACAGTTCACCTATTTTTGCTGATCTGCTCTAGGATCCTGTGTGTGTCTACCTTATCTATCTGCTGTCAATCTAGGGTGTTAGCGCTTGTTTCTTGTAGTAAAGATCACAGTTTATACAGAGAATCCATGTTACATTGGTTCCCAAATAGTTCTCTTCAGCAGGAAAATTTTGTCAGGTACTATGGAGTAAAGCTGGCTTTGTTATTTAGGTGCCATGCACACCACATCTGTGAACCAGCCTACACCTTTTGGCCTAGCAACCACTGGGATCTTCCTGATGTTTCTGCACATGCTTTCATTTTGCTTTGAAATTCTAGTTTCAGCTTCTCTAGGGTATTATGTTCTGTCTCCTTGCATTTTAGGCATGTTCATGCCACATATATAATATGTGTAAGTGTTACATAAATATATATACTACATATATTCTTATATATATTTTTTTATGATTATCTGAGCCTATGGCATAAGCATTTTTGAAATACCAAGTGCCTACAAATATGGAATATTTCACATTCAGTGCTGAATTCATACTCTCTGTAAATGTACTGGACAGGTCAGAAAGATGTCATCAACACCACAATCATCAATTTCAATAATGAGAAAATGCAGATCACGTGGACTACAAGCAAACTCTTCCCTGGCAAGAATGTGTCATTTCATTATATGTGAGTATTGATAACACCTATACTTCTCTTCCTAAAGAATTCATTTTGGGAAGCTAAAGTATCAAAGTTATTTCAGTCATCTCTGAACTACATATATTAAAATTTTTGCAATCATTCAAGATGAAGCTTGTTTATATTCATATCCTGCTACAAAGTTGTATAAACCTGTAAACCTGCTGAATAATCATATGTAGAATCATAGAACGGCTTGGGCTGGAGGGAATCCTTGAGCTTTAACCCCCTGCCAATGGCAGGGCTGCCCCTTGCCAGCACAGGCTGCCCAGAGCTCCATCCAACCCGGCCTGAACACCTCCAGGGATGGGACATCCACAGCTTCTCTGGGCAGCCTATGCCACTGTCATCACCCTCTGAGTAAATAATTTCTTCTTAACATCTAACATAAACTTTCCCTCTTTTAGTTTGGAGCCATTCTCCTCTGTCCTATCCTATTAGACTGTGATAGATTATAGATATGAAACCTTCATCTCTCTCTCTCTTTTTTTTTTTTTTTTTCCCTAAATGTTGATGTTAATTACACTGTTGAAAGGGTTCTTCTGCATATATTTGAGTATGTATATTATGTATATTAAGTATATATATTTTGTATATACAAAAATGATGTTATTTACTTAACAGAAACTCAGTGTTTTAGATGAAGGTAGTCATAAAGCTTCGTATCTCATTTACTTTCTGGCTGATATACATGAAAGAACTAACAGCACAGTCTTGAAAAAAGGCTTATGAAAATATCTGTTTGAATAAGCTATTTTCTTTTTAAAGAAAAAACAAAACAAAACAAAACAAAAAACCAACAAACTAACACAAAGGAAACTTGGTAATTTCAGACTGCACCAAATCCAAGGACTAGAAAGTCAGTGAGGTCATACAAATGAATTGCCTCAAACCATAATGAAATTTCCTTCTTCAAGTTCTGTATGTGGATTTGTCCTTGTAGGACCGCTGAAAATAAAACAAAAATATAATTGCAAATAGGAATTAGCTTTTATGTCCTGATATGAGTATTTCTATTCATTGACATTTTTTAATTTCTAGATTTGAAGAAGGCAAACGGAAAACATGTCCCACATATCTATTGACACAAGGTTATAATTCAGGATGTCTTTTTGAGAGAGAAGGACACACCCTTGCTTTCTCTATCATGAACAGCAATGGAAGTGAAGAGCTTTTTTCTAAAAGACTGAAATCTGATTTCTATAGTAAGTATGTAAAATCAAAACTATATATTTTGGTAGTCCTGGTCTCCCCATTCATTCTCAATTTGTGCTTAGTCTGAGAAGAAATCATTTATCTGTCTGTATGAAATGCTGTTAGTGTATACAATAAGCAAACTATCAGTATTTGGAATTAAGGATGCTGATTTTCATCCCTTTCTGTCATTGATAGTTATAGAGGATCATGTGCAGTGGTAACTAGGTGGATTACTTTGGACAGTAAGATTTGTCCCAGAATGCAGTTTCAAGATTGGAATTAAAATAAAATATATGGATATACTTGGCATATTGTAGGCCTACTCAGTATTCATGTCAGAAAACAAATGCAACTTGTTCATTTCAAGTCTTACTAGATGATAACTAAGCAGAAATAATGAAAGTCTGATATCAGTCTTGCAATTAGGAAGGCAAGGCTTCATACCATGAAAAGAAACTGAGGACTGAGAAAGCTGTGATTCTGTGAAATAACACTCTTCTCAACGTTTTATTTCCCACTTTAAATACTACGCAGTTACATGAGTCAAACCATTACATTCTCTTGGACCATCTGAAAATAGCAAGGCATGGATTCAGTTGCACAGGTAGACCCGCGGTGTTTTTGCCATATATCTCAGAATATCCCACGTTGCCTCCAGAGGATGAACATATGTCTTGTAAGTTTAGTGGTACTGAATTTGTCAGTCCCTTTCCAATACAGAAGAATCTTCCTTGCTCTAGACCAAAGGAAATGAAAGGTCATAGTAGTTTCAGTATTTTCCTGAACTGGGATGACATCTACCCTTAAACATGGCACCTCCAATGGCAAGTAGTGTCATAGTGGTACATTTGATATTTAGTAAGAAGGTCAGCTGTGTAAGTGCATCACGTAAGAGGAATATCTACCTTGCTACTCAAGGAAATGTGGAAAGATGGAAGGAATTAATTTTAAAATACTCATTTTTAAGAGGCTATTGCATGTTTTCTTTCTCTTTTCCTTAGTAAAGCCCAGTCGACCAAAAAATGTGACTTTCTTCTGGAAGGATGACACTGTTACTATTACATGTAATAAACCAGAAAGAGGTGTGAAGTGCTTGAGACTTGAGCTTCAATACAAAAGCAAATATGACAAAGGATGGCAAGTGAGTTGAACATGACATGTTCCATTAGTGTTGGAAGGAGCTGGAAATATCAACTCCGTAGAATATAAACTAGGGTTGTTATCTAATTCCTCTCCTCTCCTTTACATTCAAAACAGTTTGTAGGAGAGCCCTGTTGGATTTTTTTCTGATCATAGAACCCTACCATACCAGAAGTCATTTACTTTTTGAGTTTTATCTACTTGCTACACAAAGAACTGGGGACAATGTAAAGGATAGTTCATAGTTTCAGAACAGAACAGCCTTGGAAGATAAAAGTAGAAAGCTGAATAGAATTAAGAGAAACAGCATAAGATAAAATGAAAGAAAAAAGGGGACGGACGCAGGATTTTTATTTACTCTGTCTAGCTGCTATTGAAATATTATTCAATAGGCTTAAATCTTTCCTGGCACATGTAAAACTAGTCAATATTTTGTGCATTAAATTCTACTTTTTGTATACTGTAAGCAGCAACTGTAACATAGTACTCTGTATGATGATCGTTAGGCCCTTTGGCTCATCATCAAATAATGAACAATGGGGATGAATGGGAAAGAATAGATCAAAAAGAAGAAATCCTCAAAATTCAGAGAAACAAAATTTTATTTCTGAGGTTTAGGTTTGGTCTACTCCTTGTCCTAGTCATCATCATAATGGAGTGTAGCATTCTGAAGCTCTGTCTTGAAAACTGGAATTAACGATTATATACCTTCCTTCTCAGTCCAGAACTTCTAAGTGTTGCAGAGTTGGAGAGCAAGGCTTTGATCCACGGAAATGCTATTCTTTCCGGGTCAGACTGAAGAGGATAGTACCCTCTTGCAACGTAGTTGATTACAGCAGTGACTGGGAAGCAGAAACATTTTGGATGAATAGCACATTACTAGGTAACAGCTGTGCTATATTCATATATTGTCTAAGGGCAAACTGGTAAGAGGTGATTGTGTAAGAAGCTGAGAATGTGCAATCAGTTCTATGTTGCACTATGTTCCATCTTCTGTTATCAAAGAAACTTTGTTCCTGATGACTCATAAAACAACAAATTTTTGCATTTATCTATAAAGTTAAAAGTTCCCTTATTACAGTAATGTATAGGATCCCCCAGTGATAGTGATCTGATGCATGTTGTGTATATATTTTGTGTATATACATTTATATACACACATACACAAATATATGTAGATTTACATATTTATGTAAAATATAAACATACACAGGCACTGATGATGCATTAATATCAAACCTGAACTCTAAGAAAAATGTTTATGCTCAATCCTTTTAGACCAATTGCTTTAAAAGGCATCTAGTAAAGTTACAGGACCAGAGGTTGTAACTGTCTGGTGCTCATACTTGCTGAAAATGGGGGAAACATGAAGTGAGAGCTAAGTCATTATCTACATTGCTTTCCCACCAGGAAGACCCATTTAACTGTATATAATTACTTTCAATTAGACCTTTGATGTAAACTGTTTCTATTGGTTATCAAAACAAAAAGACCTTCCTTGTAGAACAGAAAATGCACTATTCCAAGGCAATACAGAGTGCCCAGGTAGTTGGTGGAGTCCTTATTTCCATACGTGTTCAAGAAATATGCAGATGTGACAACTGAGGACATGGTTTATGGACATGATGGGATGATGGCTGGACTAGATTGTCTCAGAAGCCTTTTACAACCTTCATAATTCTAAGATTCATATCAACTAACCACAGAATGTCACCCACTAGGCTCTTTTGGAATTATGAGACACCCAAATGTCCATTCTACACAGATCTGAGTTTTCCATAGCACAACTAACTCACCCAAAGAAAATCAGTATACATACAGCCAGGTTGAAAACCTGGAGCATAAGAATGTGTGCTAGTGGTAGGAACAGTGCTGATCTCCAAGAGAAATCTACTGCACCATGCAGATTGTGAACCTGCTGACTTCTGCTGTGGAGGACAATGTCTTTCAGAAACACAAAAGACAATGTGTACATTTGAGAAGTGAAAACATGGCAGCTACCCACACCATTAGACTATGACATGAGTGTGACTCTGGAGTGCGATTTAGAGAACCATTGGTCCTTCATGAATAATTAACTTAAATTTCCATAGTATTTATCTGAAGAGCAGAAGTTTGGTACAAGGAAGTACAGTTTTGTGGTGCCTTTACAAAAGCTGCAGGAAAAACACTGAGAATGCCAAAAGCTACAAAAATTAATTGGTTCAGATACATACCTGTTGAATCCTGTCACTAGTTACTTTCTTGTTGTTAGCACTTGCATTTTGTGAACTTTTTTGGTATATGGGGGGAAGGAAGGGGGACATTTTTTGTTCATTTATTTTGGGAAATTAGTCATTTAGGCTATAAGTAAATGTCCACTTACGGCTTTTTATCTTAGGAAATTAGACATTTAGTTTACATGTAAAATTAGTTGCAGCTCTGGCATCTGTAGGTAGGTGTATGTAAGACAGACCTTAGCAGAGAACTGCTGTATCAGTCATAGTGCAGTGGGAGAACATGAGAATCATCATTCTGAATACTTCTACTCTTTGTACAAGTGCACCTTCCTTTTTAATGTTACAAGACAAAGGTCAATTTAAATAAATAGAACATGATTTTATTTTGTTGCAGTGTTTGGTTTGCAGGTTTTTCTTTTCTCTTTCAAGATGAAATAGATTCTTTTTTCTTATTTGTTCCTAAATTTTTATTTTATTTTTTTATTAATAAGAGAAATCAGTGTTCTAGCATGGTTAGGAATATTCGCTGTTAGAGTAAACAATAAATTTTTCACTTGCTTTCTTCTGATTAATCCTAGATTCATGTGATGATGAAATAGAAACCCAGTCAAACACAATAATTCTTTTAAGTTGTCTGATGGCAGTACTTCTAATGGTATTTATCCTCTTGATTCTTCTGTGTAAATGGCAGAGGTAACTATAATTTCACTGCTTACTACTACTGTAGAATACATACCTTTCCTAATTATATATATATATATACATTTTTTTTTTTATTTTTTTTTTCCCTCTACACTTCTGTGTTTACATTTGTATTCACTAACACAGCAAATACATCTGGTTGATTCAGCTCCTTCTGGTTGATTCAGCTCCTTCTCCATCCTGGAGAATGTACGCAAGAGAATGTAAAGCTTTGACTACTACATAGAGCAGAACACGGCTTGCTGCCCAGCTCAGAGTTTGCATGCATTCCAGATTTTACTAGGCTTATCATTCTGTTATATTGCATAAATCTCATCAGATGATTGTTTTACGGTAGTAGTGTAGCAATACTCCTTTTTGACATTATCACATATTAAAAGAAACTAAGCTGAGGGTATTGACATGCAGATCTTATTTGTGACTTCAGCAACATGTTGAAGTAGACGTTCATATGAATGACAATGCCATAACAGAACAGTTTCTTGCATTTTTCTTTTCTCTCTGCAGACTTCAAAAATCTGTCATGCCTACTATACCAGATCCAAAATATGTATTTACTGATCTCTTCAATAATCATAATGGAAACTTCCAGGTAAACATTCCCTTCCTAGCAAACAAGTCTATGAACTTTGCATTGCTGTGAGAAATCTGAAAGGAGTTACCAGTACTTGTTCTGGATTGATGTTGCTGCAGATGTCCTCTGACCCAAGAGAAAAGCCCTTCCCCTTTGCAGCATCAACAGATCAGAACTATAATACTGGTTTGGTACTGCATTAGAGGAGTTGTAGAAAGTGACAGAAAAATTTCAAGAGAAAATTTAAGGATGTTCAGACGCACAATATCTAGAGAGATGCCGGAGTGACATTGCATCCATTCCTTCTAATAATAGCTTTAATCCACACAGAGGCTTTAATCCACAATGCTATATTGTGTAACTCTCCATATAAACTTAGTCTGAATTTAGATTAGGTGAAGATTTGGATCAAAGAATATGTGAGTCTACCAAGGAAAGAACACGGGATATATTATACATCCCAGGTTTTCTAAGGGCACTGAGCTCTGTTCTCTAGTGGCAGCAACAGGAGCTGGGGAAATGGCATGAATCTACATCAGGGGAGTGTCTGTCTGGGGGTTAGGAAATGGTTCTTCACTGGAGGGTGGTGAGCATGGAACAGGCTCTCCAATGCGCTGCACCAGGCTGCTGGAGTTCAATACACGTTTGCGCAGTAATCTCAGAAATATTGGTTTTCATTCTGGGTGGTCCTCTGTGGAGCCAGAAGCTGGAATCAGTGATAGTGGGTGACTCTCATTATCAGTACATACTGGGGGATATAAGGGTGGAGTACAGCCTGCTGAAGAGGTCATGGAGGTACAAGTGGATGGCAAGGTAAACATGAGCCAGCACTACATTGGATATAAGGAAGAAGCATTTTACAGTAAGAGTGATGAGGCACTGGCACAGGCTGTCCAGAGAGGTGGTAGATGACCTATCCCTAGAGACATTCAAAATCAGGTGGGATGAGACTCTGAGTAACCTGATCTAACTTTGGATGTCCCTGTTCATTGCAGGGGGGAGTTGGACTAGATGATGTTTAAACACCTCTTCCATCTCAAGCAATTCTATGTTCTATAATTCTATGATCTTTGTGGGTCCCTTCTAACTCAGGATATTCTATGATTCTATGGTTTTATGATTGCATGTGTTCTCTGTAAGTCACAGGATCTTGTATGCACCTGTGGAAACCCATCCTCCTTCTTGTCTTTCTTGGTTCCTTGCATTATATTTTCTGCTTCTGTATGTTACTCCCTTTTCATCTTCTCCACTGTGGCTGTCCCTAGAAAGATGCCATTACTTTAAGGAAAATCCAGGTCTATACAGACAGATTTCTTTTGATTGACCACTTAGAACCTGCCACTATCAACCTTTTCATTCTCGTAGGAATGGATAGATAAAACTGATCACGCGGTGGTGCAAACCAAATTAGAATATGAAGAGCTAGAATGCATCATTGAGGAAGAAAATCAGCAAATAGACAAGAAGAAAAGTGTCAAACAGGAACCTAGGGAGAAAGTCTTCAGCTTTTCAGGAGCAACTGGAAATAACAGTCCCAAAGCAGCTCAGAATGTCTGCCCAATGCCAACATTCAATAATATGGTTTCCTCTGCTGGCCTCCAGAATGTAGTGAATGATGACACATACGTGATGCTATAAAACCTGCATAATTCAGAAGGTATGAGGAAATGATATGCAAGACCCTGATGATTTTAGAGGAGAGGATGAATAGAAAATACTATCACAAGAAGACACACAAAAAGAAAGATACAAGTCTGTGTTCTCTGATTCCACATAGGTTCTTTCCAAGAACTTATGATCTTATGAGCAGGCTCAATATTTGACACTCACGCAAACCAAGCTACAAAAGAGCAACTCAGACATCTAGAAAAAGGCCTGTTCAACTCCCCATAGTGAGAGGAAGGTTATATGGCACCTTAAATGTGTTCCCTTTTTGTTTATTCAGAGTTGTTATGTTCTTCAAAGACACAAGTACCTCAGATGCTACAGCTTGTTCCTAATTATATCCTGCAGAAAGGCACAAATAGCATATTGTGTTGTAGTCCAGACTAACCGAACTGCATTTTTTCAACAGCAGAATAAAAAGAATGTATATTTATACCTCGTGTGATTTATGTATGTGCTATATCAGTGCTCAGCCAAGTTGCAATGATACACTGAACATCTATACTCTTTGTTTGGCTTTTGATGTGATTTTCAGTTAGGGAAAGACTAAGAGGATATCACATTGTTCATTTTAAAAGCAAATAACAGAACTTATTGAAACCAGTCTTGAAACTTCTGATGATTTCCCTTTTTTGTTTTTTGTTGTTGCTGTTTATTTTTATCATATTAGCATTTATCAGTCTTTTGGGAAATATACTTTGTACAACTATGAGCAGAAAATGCTTGCTTCCTTTGCAAGGAATGTAAAAGTTTCTTATAGTACTGTCATAAAATATTTCAAAAACATCTTTGCTTTTTGTTACTGGCTTATCTTTTTACAACAACTAAACTTAGCCTTGAAAACACAGTCTATATTTTCACCCTTGTCCTGAAAACAACAGGATGATGATGGGAGGGCCACAGTGAGCTCCTGAAAGACAGAGCTAGGATGCAGTAATTTTCTATGGAAAACCATACAGATTTATATTTGCTCAAATACTGAAAAAAAAAAAAAAAAAAAAAAAAATAGTCATTTTTCATGTAAGAAAAGAAAATGTGGCCCTGAAATTTTATCACTGAACTGCTAAGTAGAGATACATCACTAATAAGTCTAGCTCTCAGTGCTCAGGTACCACAGCAGTCATGGAGTAGGAGCAGTGGGAGGCAGCAGCAGAGCCAGCATACCCACACAATCCTCTCCCCAAAACCTGCTAGTATGCTCTCATTTCTCCATCACGGGCTGCAGCTGAGGAGCCTGCATCTGCTTCCTAGTGCAGTAATGTAATTTCTTAAACTGAGATCTCTTGCATTAATGATAGGGTTTATTCCCTTGACCGGAATTTCTGGTTTTCTAGTCTTAAAGAAGTGCGAACAAGAAAAAGAGATAACATGCAACATATTAAACAAATCTCTCTGTATATACATAAGCAGCCTGAAATGTTTTCTGAAGAGAGACTACAACTTTTTTGGTAAATGGTTTCTTGATCGATACTGATCTGTGAAAGATATCTGTTAAAAAGTAGCCTCTATGACTGTGCTCTTGGATGGCTGTTAAAGGGAAGACTATAGTCACGTTCAGCTTTAATAAGAAATCAATATGGGTTTATAAACTGTGAGCAACAGACCTTGTAAGGAGAAAGAGAGGGAGATTGATCCAAGAATTAAATGTCTGTACTACTAGGTAATTACAGAAGTTTCCAAAGGAAGCATTTCAGCACAATCCCCATATAAAGTGAGGAATCCCTAATATCTGCCAATTACATAAGCTTGCTTATACATATAAGTCATATGACTCCTTTAGAAAGACCATCAGACTCCCATATGACTCATTTAAAAAGCTCAAGAAGAGCTTAAACTTGCTAGTAGTAAGATGAACAGGGGTATGTATTATCTACACATTTTGTTTCTTTTTTTTTTTTTTTTTTTTTTTTTTTTTTTTTTTTTAATCTTGGTATAGACAGATGTTTTATCCAGTAACTCTTCAGTGTGATGTAGTACCTGAAAAAAGGATCATTCCTAATTTTAGTAGGCCGTCTGTGGGCTGCAGAGCTATATACCCTTCTCCTTCTCTGAGTCAGCCAGTCTGAAAGAGCTATATTTTTTTGAAAGGGTTGAATTTCAAAAGAAGGGTGAAGACAGCACACATGAAAACAGTGGTTCTTAATGAATATAAGAGGTCCTTCTCACTAAAACACAGAGTAATAAGAAACTGACTTCTCTGCAGCCATGTGAGTCTTCTAGCTGCTGAACTGTGAGTTAGAGAATCAATTCCTACATATCCGATTTCTGACGATGGGAAATCTTTAGGGCTTGGGGACTCTGTAAAAAGTGCTCAGTGATGCACAGTGTTCTCTAAAATGATTTAATGCTTTCAATTATACAAATCATGAGGGGCGGGGGAGGGGGGACACACACACACACACTTATGCATCTGAGAAAAGGGAAGCATACCTCCAGTATGCAAACTCTCTCCATTATGGTGTTACTGTTGTTGCCTCATCATGAACTCAGATGTTGCTCATGCACTGAAGTCACTGAGAAATTCTGTCTGTGCAAGAGGCCTAAAGAAATGTTTTGTCAACAATAACAGAAAACAATGGTTTTTTTAAAAAAACCAACATGGTGGCATTGAACACCAACTATTTACCACAGCACAGAAATGTTTCCCAGCATTTGGTAGCTTTGTAGGGGGAAATACAAAGTAGGCCAGAAGAACTGGCATACAGGTTTGCTAGGTAAATAATCATATCTCTAGTGTATTACATTGCCATAGACTAGATTAAACTAATAGATACATTCAAAAGTTTGCCCTGACTTTGCCACAAATTTTGGTGTGAAAATTTGTGTTGCTAGTGGAAAATTGAAATGTTTTGTGATTTCTGCCTCATTAGGTATCCAAAATTGCAATCTTAATTTCAACCCAAAAAATCTTCATCTAGGAGCAGAGAAGTTGAAAAGTTTTCTATAGTTCAGTCTACCTATAATTGTTCCACTTTGTTGTACCTTACCTCTGCTTATTAAGTTAGTCCAGGGCTTTCTGTGTAGTAAAAAAAAGAGAGAACTTCCTAAAAAGCCTGACTTCATGTTTTTATGAGTCTCTAGAAAGGCTCAAAATGGCAAAGCCACTGGAAACAGATGTTTTTGTTTTGTATTATGTTCCACAGATGTTGTTCATAAAAGGACTAAGGATGAGATGGGGGCCTTCTTGTGCAATTTTTCCCCCCATTAATTTTAATTCCAAAATATTTGAACTTCAGTACAAAGAACATCAGTAAACAAAGGGTCTATAAGACAATAGAGAGCAAAGTTATCGCTCATGGTATCGCGGTGCGTGCAAATGTTTCATGTCACTGGCATACTATTTTGCTGTTTTGCAGAAGATGTTAGATCACAATCAACAGCATAAATGAATTGAACACCCAGGTACTGGAGAAGATCTCCACATCAGAGAAGTATCAAAGAGTTACACCCTTCTGGACTAAAACAGGTAGCAGCATTAATGTGGTATAGATTGAAAACAAGAAGTAATAGAGGCAAAAGAGAGTCTGCAGTTCCTCTTAATTTTGATTAAACTCATAACTGTGTGGTCACACCATCTCTTGTGTTGAAACTGGTCAAATCAGAGTTTTTTTCAAAGCTTACACCCTGAATGCAATGCCGCTTTTGCTAGTATGGTACTGCTAGGAAGTAGCGAAGTATTGGGAAGACAGTCATCAGCAATGAATTCAAGGGAATGCAGAGAAAATGGGCATATTAAAGCACTATATCTTAAAGAAACAAAGTTCAGAGAATAGAGTGATGTGTTCCAAGCAATAAAACTTCACCTCAAATATTATGTATCATCCTCTTACAGAACTGGTTGGCTTGATGCAAAAGCAAGCAAAGAAATATTGTAACCATAAAGCTCCAGCAGTACTGGGGAATCTTGAGTGTCAATGAAAAAACTGAGAACTTGGAAGTACTTCCACATACTCATCTGGGCAATGAGCAGAATGTGGTATCTGTTGAATGCTGAAAGAATATCCAGTTATTTGTTCTGTTGCAAGTTGTTTTGTTGTGACTCTTTGAAACTGTGAAACCAGAGGAGTAGAAAGGCAGAGAACTGATATGACCTTTTGTTCCAATGCTGCTTATATAGTTACAAGGAATTTCTTAGAAATAATTGAAATGACTCTTTTAAGAAAAGAAAGAGTAATCTGATTGAAAAGAGATTTTTAGAAATGATGCCTAAAAATCTCACCTATATGAAGTTCTGTGATTTTATAATTTATTTATTTATTTATTTATTTAACTGCAAGTACTGCACCACTGTACCACAGTGAGAAAATCTATAATCAGTACAATACTGATACCTTCCATTAGCTGATATAATTTTCCTTTTATTCTAGACTTCCAGAGTTGTTTAGACAGGACATGTAGGCAATCACTGCTAGAAAATAACAGAACCTGAAAAAAAAGTCAAAGATTAAGTTCCTCTTCCTTTCTTTCTCCTTCAGCAAATACACAGTGAATATTTTGTTTTCAGACTTATGGCCATGTTTAATTACAGGAACAATCACAGTTCCACACAGAGTCACAGAGTGGCTGAGTTGGGAAAGCACCTCTGAAAGTCATCTAATCATACCCAGGGCAGGGTCATCAACAGCAGGTTGCCCAGGACCAAATCCTGTCTGATCCTACAAGGATCCTCCACAGCTTCTCTGGGCAATGTGTCTCTGTGTTTGATCACCTGCCATGACAGATATGTTCCCAATGGATTTGTTTTAATTGGAATTCCCTGTGTTTCAGTACATAGTCATTGCCTCTTTTCCTGTGACTGGGCTACAATGAACACAGCGTAGTTCCATCTTCTTTATTCCTTCCCTTCAGGTATTTATACACAAGGACAAGATTCCCCCAACTCTTCTCTTCAGGCTGAACAGCCCCAGCTCTCTCAGTCTATTTCTGTATGAAAGGTTCTCCAGTCCCTTGATCGTCTACATGACCTTTCACTGTCTCCAGTATGTCCATGCCTATCTTGCAGTGGGAAGTCCTGCACTGATCTCAGCACTACCGATGTTTCTCACCAGGGCTGAACAGAGAGGAGGAATCACCTCTCTTGAACTGCTGGCAATGTGGCCAGCAGGCCAGTGGACCACTGGATTTCTTTGCAGCAAGAATGAATTACTAGCTCATGCTTGATATCTTGTCCACTACATCTGCCTTCCCTGCAAGGCTGTTTTCTAGACAGATGGCTGCAGGCTAGCTCCTGGGGTTGTTCCACCCCATGTGCTGGACTTTGCTCTTCCCTTTGCTGAACTTTCTGAAGCTTCATTTCTTCAGCTTGTTAAAGTCTTGTATATTTCTCTTATTAACAAATTATTTTTGCACAGACATCACTTCTGTGTAAATGCAAAATGTATGTTTCATCCATTCTTTTGACCTGTACTCATGCAAGAAATGGTATGTTAAGAGTGGCAGCTGATAAACTCCTATTGCTATAAAAAGACCATAATAAATTATTTTCTATCATGTCAACCAAGACAGTATTTAACATACAGAAGAGTGTGGAAAATTTGTGTGTTCAAGACCATGAAGAGTGCACAGAATTATAGGCATTACATTTTACAGAAGTCAAAATTCTGAACTAAAACAGAAGCAACAAAATAGGTGAGATGAGAAGATGAAAGCACACAAGCTATAGTAAACGTAACTCTCATATAGTAGAAAAAATACTTTCTGATGTCTCAATTTGATTTTACTCTCAGGGTTCTAAGAGAAGCAAAATTTGAGGATGGAATACAAATACATTGATGCCTTTCACTCTGTTAGCATTTGCAGGGGAGTTTGCAATTCCATCTTTGAAGACAAAGAAGAAACTTTATAAACAAAGTCAGCCTGAAGGGCAAAATGGTTTAGAAAATCTAATAGAAATATGTCCTCTAAGATGCAGATAAGCTATTGGGCCACACAAGAGCAAAGAAAGCATCTTAGTAGTATCAGATGTGTTTCTGTCATTGAAGTTGACAATAGAATCAACTGCCTTTGGGTATTTTGGAAAAATACATTATCACAACATCCCATGTTCTTTCACATATAATTTCAGTTGATTATGTCAGCAGATTAATTTTATGAGTGTAAGAATCCTTAAAGGGTCATACAGACTAGAGGATAGGAGCATACATGTCATACCGTGGAGGGATGTAAAAATATTAGATAGCTGAGGACAAAAGGTAATATTCATACTGAGCAGAACTGACACTGTGAATTGCAGAGTTTGATGTAAGTAAATCTGTGCATGAATTAGACCCTAAAATTTAATCCCTGAAGAAGTTGCCCCTACCACCCACCCACCCACCCACCACACCCCCAAACTGGACAAATACAGTAATCTCTGCTTTTTTACGGAGCTGATACAATAACTTTTAGCTACAGCAAGAATGCAGCTGTGGTAACTTTCCTTCTCCACTTTCATGACTAGTGATTCCACTGTAAAATGGGCTCAGTTTCAGGAACCTTTTGCATAGTGCTGCAGAGTGGGTGCTGATCAGAGCAGGTGTCATTCATGCTTTCATTTGTGGCCATCTGCAGTGCAGATATTACTCTATATTTAGTCACTCAGTCTTTCCACCCTCTTTTAGAGTCAGTACAGAGAAACCAGCACTCTAGGGAGCTACTCATTTCATTCTAAAGGAAACAACATAAATAGTCCTGGTGAATTGTACCCCAGAGATCTTCCTTTCTCAAATGACATTAATGTAGACTCAGGACAATTAATTAAGCAGTGAGCATGGTGAGCATGCATGCTGTAAAATTAGATAAGATTGGTGCTACCTGAAGCCGCCTTTTTATGTTGATTTCTTTCTCAGAGACCCTTAGGTCTCTCAAAGGATCTATACACTTCTATAATCAACAATAAAATGATGGACAAGGTACATTTATTCCTAATATTCCTTGAGGTCCCTTCCAACCCGGGTCATTCTGTGATTATAATGCCAGGTGGTGGTACAGGTCAGGTTCAGCCTCAAACTGCAGGTGTCTAAATGTAGTTATTGAATGTTGGGACTGGTTTCATAGCTTCAATTGTCCACACGGGTTTCTGGCATCACTGGAGATGCCCACAGTGTAGTACCTTATCTCTAGCTCTCAGGCCAGAATTCACTGTTCTCTCACATCTACTGGATCATATTTGACTACCATTTGTGGATGTCTGTGATACCAGAAGATATCTCAAATTGCATATAGATGAAGCATGTCTGACCTTATATTTCAAATGGGAACTGAGTCTCCAAGTTCTTTCTACAGTCAGTGGATAACTGGGGAAGCAACTTAGAGCACTTAGGGGACTCAATTTAGATGTTTACTTCAGTGTGAGTTGAATGGCCCTCCAGACTCTATTGACTTTATCAGCCAGACTAGATCTATCATCAGGTTTGTTCATTAGAAACAAACTTCTTCCCATCAGCCATTTGAAAGAAGTTCTTATGTTATCATTTATACATACTGCATGTTTTGCCTCTATCCCATCTTCAGAGCTTCTCCTGGTGGTTCATTTATAGGCATGAGTCTTTTTCTCCTCCCACCACATGAAAGTCATCCCTGAATCTCAACCAGTATTTTCCATGTGAACATGGAAGATCTACCGAAAAATGTACTAGCAGAAATCTAAAACAAGATTTGATGTTCCAAGAAGATAATATAAGACCACACGGACAATTGTCCCTGTTAAATATTAAATGCAGATTATTTTGATCTCAGGAAGTAAGACACTATTATAATTTAATACAATTCTCTGAAAGAAGAAAACAAAAAATAGTAAATGAAAGCATACCAAATATGAATATTTTTCATGTGGGTTGAGGCATTCCATATTATTTTTCCTTGTGTTCTTTTGAGGCAGAACTGTTTTAGTTTATTTAAAAAAACAAACAAACAAAAAAAAAACAAACAAAAAAAAAACATTTTTTATCTTTCAAAGCTTTTATAACCATTCGGAAATTTTAAAATCTCAACATCTACCTTTTTTGAGTATGCATCCATTTTTGGCTATCTAAAACTAGGTCCATGACTTAAGAGCTGGAGTACTTTTCAAATATTAAAAAAAAGCTTCTGCTCAAAAATAAGAGTAATGAGCACATAAAGCACTCAGGGGAATTTGAGTGCTAGGTCTTGTTCTTACAAGAAGCATATCCTGGTTGTAAGTGCCATATTTACAATGATTGTGTTAATTAACATATTTTATCATATTACTGTGTCACACGAAGAAACAAACATAGTTTATTATTATATTTTTTGTGGGTATTACAAGTATTTCAAAGTGTGAAGGAGGCATAAGTGCATAAAGCGTTTTGCTAAACCCAACTTTAAGCATAAGAATTAAGAGCATGTCATCAGTAGACAAATCACTGAGTGCTTATATAAGGAAACAAGTGTCAGTAATGTTACTTCATGTCTTGCTTTAACTACACATAGTATGATCAAATTTTATTATCTAGATTCTACTGGAGCTCTGCTAATGCTTAGAGAAGGTTTATAGTGCAGTAGGTAAACAAAAATTTTGATGTTAGCTAAAATTCAAATCACTACGCAGTCCAAGTCTGAAGTTATAAATGTTTTCATAAAAACATATAACTCACACCTCTCAAAAACCTCATATATGTTTTGTAAGTCTCCTGATCAAATGAGATCCTTCCTGCCCACATGGCTACCATCACTCCTTGAGCATCCATCACAAGCCCAGAATTTCATGTTCTGCCTGCGATTGCCACTGGTCTTGTCAGCTCCCCCTCTGAGCCCCCTCTTCACTGTCCCTCCAGCATGCTGATGGAGAGTGGCACTTGGAGGTGGAGCAGAAAATGAGGAGTGGGGTGGGAAGGTGGGATGAAGAAGGGTTTGAATGATGTGGTGAAAAAGAATGTGACAGGAGTTAGAATATTTAGATCATTGGGCTGGATATACTAAGACCATCAAGTCCTACTGCCTGACCTCTTTGAGGTTAGCAGAATGTTAAAACATATTACTAATGGCATTATCTAAATGCCTCTTGAATACTGGCAGCTATAGAGCATCAATTACCTCTCTAGGAAGTCTATTTCAGTGTTTGACCACACTCATGGTAGATAAATGTGTCCTAATGCCCAGTCTGACTCTTCCCTGGCACAACTTTGTGCTGTTCTCCTCCCACCACTGGCTCCCAGGAGCAGAGCCTGGCACCTCCCACTGCTTCCCCTCCTCAGGGCTCTGCAGGGAGAAGTGGGCTCCCCTCTTGTTCTCCTTCTCTCCAGACTGGGCAGCTCAGTGCTCTCAGCCTCTCCTCACAGGACATGCCTTCAGCCCTATTACCAGCTTTGATGCCCTCCTCTTGGTGCTTTCAAGAACTTTAATATCCTTTTTATATGTCAGAGCCCAGAACTTCAGGCAATATTTGAGGAGAGGCCACACCAGTATTAAATACAGATGGAGAATCACCTCTTTTGACCAGATGGCCATGCTGTGTTTAATGCACTTGACAATGCAGTTTGCTCTATAATACACTGTTGAGCTGCTGTCCCCAGCACACCTGAGTCCCTTCCTGCTGAGATGCTCTCCAGCCACTCCTCTCCCAGTCAGTGCCTGTGTCCAGACCTGAATGCTGAAGAGACTGTGAAAGTGTTAAAGAGGAACTTTAAAAGCAGGTGATAATTAGCAAGAATTGGGGAAAGGAAAGAAAAATAAAGACCTGGATCTAGGGATTAGCAGGAATACAGAATATATTGGAACCTTTAGACACTTTTCCCTTACAACCATGGGTAGAGTAAAGCTGAGTACAGTTAAATACAATGAAGGAAAGATATGGCTACCGTACAGCTGCACTTTGATCAGGTATATGTACTTCATGTCACAGAAAAAGAAGAAAATAAGAGTGTCACAACTTTCCTGATATTTTTCCAATACATCCACACATCCTTATTATTTCACCTGTATAAATCAGTTTTTGAATCTCAACATCCTCTCTGTAATGTGGCTTCGAAGTTACTGGTCAAACGTGTACCTCCATCCCCCTCTAGTGGAGGTTCACATAGGATTTCCTCATTCCACTTTCCACTGTATTTCAAATTTAAAAACAAACAAACAAACAAACAAACAAAACAACTGCTCTGCACAACCCCCAACATCAGTTCTTCATTGAGTTTGTTTGTGTGGGCAAACATGAATCTATGGGCTCTGTTCAGGTAAGAAAATTTTCAAATTCAGCTAAACTGAATTAATCAATATATGAAAATGTGTTATGTCTGAGGGCTGAAATGAAAGATCACAAGACTCTCTCGACTCTCTCTTCATTAAAAGTACAGGACTAACAGTACAGACCTGAATAAGTTTTGTGTCAAGCCTGAAGATAACTAGCTCCTTTGGCAGTTTGCATTGCATGAGGAAAATTAACAAAAAAGGATTGTCATAAAAGTATTTGTATCTGGAAAACCAGCATCCATCTTCCCTTGTCATAGATTTTCTAGGAAAATCATACAAATTCTGTTTTCCCATGTTTTGGATATATAATTTGAGATCTTTCTTGAAGAATGGCTGAGCTTTCACTGCAGCCACTAAGATAAATAAGAACACTACTCTCAGCACACATACTGATACATATTTTGAGAAATCAGACCTCAGGCATCTCAAATTACTACCCCAAATTAGCCGGCACTTTTGACAATTCCCTATCTGTAAAATGAGGAGAATGATACTACAGGGACATTACGAAGATAAATTCATTAATTTCTGTTAATAACTAGGATACTATGAAAAAAAAAAAAAAAAAGAAAGAAAAAAAAAAAAAGAAAGAAAGAAAGCACACCAGGGAAAAGCCCATTAGAAAATGAATGATTATGTATTCAGTGCAAGGTTTGGATGGTGTGCAGAAAATTAGGCATGGGGCCATATATTAAATGATGAGAAGAAAATGAAATACTGTATGACTGCTCATTTTGTGAGCACAGTCTGTCTTGTGCACTGAATGTGTCAGTGGTCCTGGGGGTAGACTTGGCTGTATAATTAAAGACAGCATCATAATCTATGCACAAAGACCCCTGAAATTCTCTTCTGTATCCCATTGTATTGTGAATCCCAGCATTACTTTGCTAAGTATCTTTTCAGGTGATAAATGTACACTTAGAATATGAAATAAATTGCTGAATGTTATGGGTAGGAGATTCAGAAATGACAGAGCTCCCTATTTTTATTTTTTTATTATTATTATTATTTTTTTTTTTATTATTCAGTATAATCTGTTAAGTTTGTAAGAGAAGCAAAAGGATGCTCATTTCTACACCTTTGAAAATGCTAAGACCTTTCATGAACATTACGCCTTTCCTTGTACTGGTATTGACTGCTTTGTGAATGAAATGAAACACAGGTCAGCCATGTGAATTGCACGGATCCGTAGAATCCAAGAAATCTTTGTATTTCTCAGAAGCTGAGCAAGGTGAACAGAGCTTCTGTGAGCCTTGAGCATACTTCATGGAATACGAAGGTAGAGAGTTCTCTGAAGCTGAGTTTGTATAAAAATAGTCTTTTTAGAATTTCAAACCATTTTTCATAGACTAGAGGCAGTAAAGATATTCTTATTTTCATTTCAATCATTTGAATAAAGCAGTTAATTTTACAGTGATTCTCTTCATCAGACTTGCCCAAAATTCTGACTGAAGAGGTGTGAAAACCTGAACAACACACATCAAGAAAAAGGCTAGCAGGCCTCAAAGTCACAGGAAATACAAGCTTCCAGATAAGGTGGTAGAAGCCTGCAACTGTGTTACTGACAGCTCCACCTGAGACGTGGACTGTTGTGAAACAGCGCAAAAGCCTTGAGGTACACTGCATACCATCTATGAGGTAGATTCAAGGCCTTCCAAGTACATGTTGCTATTCTGCCTATGTATCAGTAGCTGATTGCTTTGCCAAACTTCCTTATGATTACATCTCTACTATGCTAACTGTATTTCAAAATCTGCCTTAAAGTTAGTTCAAAGCTCATTATAATCACTAAAAAGAAATTGCCACTGACTTCACCAAAGATATCATCAGCTGGCTCTGATCCACTCCACCACAGGGTCTGAGTGTCTGGGTGGCATCTGGCCATTTACTAGTTGGAAGAGACAGAACTAAGGTCAAAAAGTCACCTTATCTATCGCTGAATAAGGGCTAGATTACATTTCCAGAGTTATCATTCTATTTCTCTTATGAATAAAAAAATTCAGGTAGATGAGAAAGCACAAGAGGGTCTTTGTACAAGTAGATGGTAGAATTTCAGCACTGGATGCTGTGGGCAAATCATTACTATCACTTGTTTGTTTTGTAATTTCTAAAGTTCTCCCCGCACTGTAAGTCTGCATTATATTAGCTCCACAATGCGGTGGAAACAAATTTATAGTCACAAATACATATCTACAGGTCATGTACTAACCTCCTGGGTGCAACAAAAACTCTTTAGAGACTGAAGCTGCTTCAACATTTCTGAAAGTCCTCTGGCACCTCCCTCCCTCCAGTACCCCAAACAACTGAGAAACTGAGTTGATAAAATATTCCTTGTAAGTATGTTCTTCTGGAGCTGTTTATGCTTGGAGTAGTTTGTAGTCTATAGTACTGCTGAAAATGCAACCAATCTCTCTGCTAAATGAATTTAGCAATTTCTAGAAAAATAATTTGTCATGAGTCCTACTTTTCCTCTGGAGGAAATGAATATACTGTTGTCTACAAACAAAAGTGTGCATGAATGTATGTTTGAATATATGTATGTGAATATGCATTATATATACAGAGTTTAATTTTACCAAGTAACACATTGGTTAGTCATCAAGTTTAATAAAGATCATACACTCTATGTTGAAGAACAGCCTTTATTACTTTGGGTATTAGTAGCCAAGTTAAGTACCTCTGGTGGTTTGGACAACATTAGAATTTGTCAAAATAAATTCAATACTATATGAGTCTGACAAAGGCCAGCGCTGGCTGAAATGTGGAAAGGTTGCAACATGGAATGACAGACACACTTTTCCAGCATAAAATGAATATTTCTTTATTGACCTTCCTGATTAAGTAAGTTACTGCCAAAGCAAGATTCCAAGTAGTATACAGGAAGGGAACTTTGGTGTTGTTTTTTTATTATTATTATTATTTTAGCTCACTTTTTGTCACTGTTTTATATTTTTAAAATAAGTACTTCTGCTGTATTTTAAGTTTCATACCATAAAGAAGATCATTCAGCAATTCTATGGTGTATTTCTTGAACGATCTTCATTTCTAATGTGAAATGGTGTAAGAGACAATTTTCCTTCTTGTCAGGAGGCTGCATAGCAATGGTCATTGGTGCTTAGTCATAAAACATTAATTCAGCAAACAACTAGCAAGACAAAAATTTCGCTGTGTACAAGACCATCTAATTAGCTAAACTTCTCAATTAAACATAATCAGATCACGGAAACAGACTAAAACCAATAGTTGTGATGAATGATGTGACAAAAGAGTCTAACTAAATAAGGGGACTGTTCAGGAAAAATTAGGCACCAGTACTACCAGTGTTTATTAGGCTCGGAATGGTGTCTCTGATCTCACCAAAAACAACTGCTATGCAAGAGGGAATAGAGTTTAAAATGGGTCCTATTATTTTACAGTGAGGGAAATTGAGTTGGAAGTCCTCGTGGATACAGATGTCAGCATCAGAACCATGAGCTGATTGGGAAAGAGTGAGAAGATGCATGGGATCTTGCTGTGCTTTCAAACATAGTGACTTAAACTGCTTCTGAAAAATAAAAACAAGTGGTGACTTTCTGTTTCTGCACCATGTAGAAAAACTGCTATGAGATGCTCTAAATTCCCCCCAAGAACTTCCTTGCTGCATGTTGTATTGAAGATGGATTATAAAAGAGAAGGGAAGAAAAGGAAAGGAAAGGAAAGGAAAGGAAAGGAAAGGAAAGGAAAGGAAAGGAAAGGAAAGGAAAGGAAAGGAAAGGAAAGGAAAGGAAAGGAAAGGAAAGGAAAGGAAAGGAAAGGAAAGGAAAGGAAAGGAAAGAAAAGAAAAGAAAAGAAAAGGAAGGAAAAGAAAAGAAAAGAAAAGGAAGGAAAAGAAAAGAAAAGAAGAGAAGAGAAAAGAAAAGAAAAGAAAAGAAAAGAAAAGAAAAGAAAAGAAAAGAAAAGAAAAGAAAAGAAAAGAAAAGAAAAGAAAAGAAAAGAAAAGAAAAGAAAAGAAAAGAAAAGAAAAGAAAAGAAAAGAAAAGAAAAGAAAAGAAAAGAAAAGAAAAGAAAAGAAAAGAAAAGAAAAGAAAAGAAAAGAAAAGAAAAGAAAAGAAAAGAAAGGGGAAGGAGAGGAAATGAAAGGAGATAAGAGAAGAGAGGAGGAGAAGAGAGGAGAGGAGAGGAGAAGAGAGGAGGAGAAGAGAGGAGAGGAGAGGAGAAGAGAGGAGGAGAAGAGAGGAGAGGAGAGGAGAAGAGAGGAGAGGAGAGGAGAGGAGAGGAGAGGAGAGGAGAGGAGAGGAGAGGAGAGGAGAGGAGAGGAGAGGAGAGGAGAGGAGAGGAGAGGAGAGGAGAGGAGAGGAGAGGAGAGGAGAGGAGAGGAGAGGAGAGGAGAGGAGAGGAGAGGAGAGGAGAGGACCCCTTAAGAACCAGTGCCCAGGATCACAAGGCTACCTTCATCTGTTTGTAGAAGGTCCTGCTCCTGATCAGATGACTTGTAGTACACACCCACAATGGCATCATTCATATTAACTTGCCCCTTACTTTTCACCCATAAGTTCTTCACTTGTTCATTCTTCAACCCCAGTTAGAAGTCCATACATTCTAAATGCTCTGTTAGATGAAGAGCAACTCCACCATCTCACCTCATCAAACTGTCTTTCTTAAAGAGTCATCCATGACAACATTCCAGTCATTTACACTGTCCCACCATGTTTCCATGATCTCAATGAGATCATGGCCCACTTCCTGGGTGGACTTTGTACTCCAACCTTATTTACCTGGCCCTCAAGTTAGTAGAGCCTCAAACCTATTGTGTAAGGGCACCTGGGAAGGTGAGTTAGGAAGACAGGATGTTTTACTGTGGTGCCAAATAGACAACTGTTTCCATTCCTCCCCATCTCTTAGGTCCCCTCACTTTGCTTGACAGAGGCCATTTTTCCCTGCTTACCTCTCTCTCTGGGATAAAACTTTTAGTCCACCTTAAATTAAAACTGTATACACAATAGTAAGTACATATTCCTGTTTCTAAGACAGAATTAAGTGTTTTCTTTCTGCCCACAGTTTTCTTCTTACTCAAAAATGTATTGCCTGATTACTTTATGGCCCTCTTTGTAAAACAACGTAGCCCAGTATTCAATGCCCTGAAAATCACTTCATATTTTCAAACTTAGGGGGAAAATAAGATTGTTCAGGGTTTAGAGTTACTCTATTTTTGGTACTTCATATGTATTCTACTATACTGTGGAACTGCTTTTGTTTTGTCTTTTTATTGTAGTGCTAAATTTGGCATTAGGTTTTAATAATTGTGCAGTGCTTTGAGACTATGCTGAAAGGTATTTTATCAATTTAAGTTACTATTCTATTATTGCTTTGCCCCAAGGCTCACCTCATTTTCAGCAAAGCCCAGTCATTTTTTTGTGGAGTCATCACTTTTTCCCCCTATTCATCCTTCCCTCCCCTTTCCCCAGCCTTTTCATTCTCTTTGAGAATGGTCAAACATATTTCTCTCTCTTTAAAGGATGACTCCATTATTATGCATTGTAACTCCTGCAGTGCCACTGTACTTAGAAGCCAAAGGAATCAAGTATCACATCTGCATCTATCCTATCTCTAGCAAATCATAGAATCATAGAATGTCTTGGGTTGGAAGGGATCCCAAGGATCCAATCCCCCTGCAACAGTCAGGGCCACCAACCTCCAGATCTGACACTAGACCAGATTGCTCAGGGCCCCATCCAACCTGGTCTTGAACATCTCCAGGGACGGAGCATCCACAGCCTCTTTGGGCAGCCTATGCCAGCACCTCACCACTCTCTCTGTGAATAACTTCCTCCTGATATCCAATCTAAAACTTCCCTCCTTGAGCTTAAAACCATTTCCCCCTTGTCCTTTAAAAAGTTGATTCCCTTCCTTTTTATAATCCTCTTTTAAATACTGGAAGGCTGCAATGAGGTCTCCTTGCAGCCTTCTCTTCTGCAGACTGAACAAGCCCAGTTCCCTCAGCCTGTCTCTGTAGGGGAGGTTCTCCAGCCCTCTGATCATCTCTGTGGCTCTCCTCTGGACCCTTTCCAACAGCTCCACATATATATGGGATATAATGCAGGTTATAACAGGGGTACATGGGATGCATGAAGGACCACAGCTGGGATCTTACATTTGTTTCAGAAGTACCCAAAATATACATCTAGACTGTGATGTGCTTCATCCCAATTTTAAGGATGTTTCCATCTTTGAAAGATAGAAAGGCTGGGAAATGTGAGAGAATATTTAATCTAGTGGTGAGGGATGATTTTTTTACATGTCATTTGTGTTCAGGGGTTGAAAGTCTCACTAAACCACAAAGTGTTTTCATGAGAGAGGTGACACTGTTAGGTCCTTGTCTTCAAGCTTCTAACCAAACTGTCTTAAAGTTCACTTTCATGTCTACAAATCTGCTGTGGTCTTATTTTTTTGTTGTTTGTTTTGAATGAAGTTGAAATTTTCAGAAACAGACAAATGCTGACCAATGCCTGGACAGCCTGGGGCACGTATGGAGCCATATCATACTGGATGAAAGTGAATGTCAGTCTTATACTATCAGTCTCTCTTCATAATAACAAATACTGAGTAGTGAATACAAAAGAATGACTGAGCTAGGATTATACATAGTAGGAAGCCTAAGAAAGCCTAAGAAGGATATATATGAAGTTTTAAAGATCACAGGAAAGAGGGACCACAGAAAAGGTTGTGAAACTGAAAGTTCAAGTTCTTCACAGATAGCAAATATGTTTGGGCCCATAAGCAGTATAAACGTGATGTAGCTTCTCAGTCTGTCAGTTGCATTGGGCTAGTTTGGGTGGGCTCATCATCTTTACACCTTCCCTTCAGATACATCTATTTATCTATATATATGGATGAGATTCTCCTATATTTTCTCTTCCCTAGAGTAAACATTCCCTAGGTTTGTTAGTGTTTTTGTTTGTTTGTTTGTTCTCATGGAAGAGACACTCCAGTCCCTTCATAGTCTTTGTGACAGTTTGCTAGACTCTTCCCAGTAGTCCCATGTCTCTCTCTTGTGCTTGGTGACCCAGAATTGAACATGGATCTCCTGGTGCCTGAGACGTAGGGCGTCAGAGTTCATGAGGATCCTATTGGCTGATTTATCCAACCTCTGGATGGCAGCTTGTCCTTCAAGTGACTCAGACACTCCTCCTAGCTTTGTGTCCTAAACAAACATACTGAGAAGACCACCCTCAACATTAATGATGATGTTAAACAGGACAAGTCTCAGTATTCACTCCTGGCATACTCTGTTCATTACTGGCCTCTAACTAAAACTTGCTACCAGTCACCACTCTCTGGACCTGGTAGTTTAGCCAGTTTCCAATTAACTTGGCTGCGTGGTCATTCAGCCCATTTTTCATCTGCTTCTATATGATGATATTATGGGAGACAGTGCCAAAAGCCTAACTAAGTTTAAAGAGATAACACCCACTGCTATTCCTTCATATACCAAGGGGAGAGAAAAGAAGTGCAAAAAATAAACATCTTTTTTGGGGGCTTTCAGAAAGTCTTTGTCTAAGTCTCTGATGGAAACCTATCCATCAAATAAGCTATCTTACGATGTGGATTGATAATAATAAATAAATAAATAAATAATCCTAAATTGCCTGTGCATACTGCCAAGAGAATTGTTTTGCGGAGAGAGAAAGGCAAACTATTCCAAGTCAGACTATTTATAGAGTAGGACACTTAGCTGGATGTATTCTCTTTCTAGAAGTGTTTTTATCTCTACAGTAATTACAAAGACAGCCTAAAGTGTACTTAAACTTTTGGGCCTTTGCTATTTTCCTAAAAGTAGTCTGCCTGAATCCAGGCTTAAATTAAAAGTCCATTTTTCATCACTGTATACCTTAGCATTTTGCTACCTCAAAGTGTTCAAGTAAAAACGTTTAACACATACATACGAGTCATTTATGTCAGATGCCATGTTCTGAAATGGTAATAGTTGTAGATGATACAATTGCTTAAGTGACCAGGTATGTCACCAGCTTTCTTGGAATCAAAACATGAGCTACATAGATTGCAAGTCTGACTTGGCATTGCCTGTACAGCACTCTCAGTGCCTGATGTCTATACTGAGCTTTCAATTTCTTTCTATCACTCTTGACTAAAATCCACACAAAGCACATGCAACAGCAGCAGAAAATTCTTCAGTGGATTTCATGCATTGCTCTGTTTCACAGAATCAAAGTCTTGCTGAAGAGGAGGCAGAAGTATGGAATAACTGTGGGCAGTTAGGGTTTGAGAATGCTTTATGAACTCAACTTCTGGTCAATTGATTTTTGAGTGTTTTTTTTTTTTTTTTTTTTTTTTTTTTGTTTTTGTTTTTGTTTTTTTGTTTTGTTTGTTTGGTTTTTTTTTTGTTTTTTTGTTTTTTTTTTCCAAAAGAAAACTTTTGAGAAGATTCCTGATCTTTTTTGGAACATTATAGCAAATCCTCTTAGCTGCAACCTCTGAGCCAGGAAAGCTTTATTCCCAGCATTCACACGTTTTGCTCTGAGTTCTGGTTTTGGGAAGAAAGATGGCAGAATCCTTCTATAGCATCTCAACACTCATGTACTCAGCACAAGCCAGAAAGCAGAAGACATTTAACAATCTATTTGTTTATTTTTTTTTTTTTTAACTTTAAACTTGATCAAATATTTTCAGTGCTTGTATTTTATCCACATCAGATTTCAAATCTCAGAACAAAATTAGCTGTCAAGTAAGAGCTATCAAAGCACTGATTTTTTTTTCTTTACTACAAGTCCAAAGCACAGTGGAATGAAACTAAGAGAATACCTCTTACTTATTCGCTTCAGCGTAAAGACAGCTCTATCTTTGGCATGGAACAAGCATGGAGAAACTTTAATAACAACGCAAGACGTAGTGCTGTAACCCAGGTTCATACGTTTCTTTTTCGTTGCCTTCAACAAAACCACCACTTAAATCAAACTCTCTATAAGAAATGCTGATCTGCAGAATATTACCAGATGGGTCTCCTGCCTTCTGAAGAAAGGGGGAAATGAGAGAGCCTCATGTTTAACGGCATATGAAAGAAGAAATACAATGTGTAAACTTTCCACTGACGGATATAATAGTGTTCTCACTTTTAAAGAAAAACAGTACTTCCTAGCAGGAGGCCTGCAAGAAATTTAACAATTACTCAAGATTTAGTTGTACAGCATGGCATTTTCGAACATGTGCAGAGTCTGTTATTTTTTGTAATTAAATTAATTTAAATAATAAATAATGTAATTAAAATACATTTGGACTGTGCAATCCCTAGGGCTGGAACTGAGCATGGAGAAGTGATGCATATTCAATGTGAAGTTTAATGAGTAAGAAAATGCAGAATCCTGGAAATCTGGTAATGTGCAATATAGTTTTGGCACCCTCCCCCCTTCTTCCTCATTCCTTTTCAGAGCAAAGGAGGGCCCAATTTACAGAATCAGGCTTTAAATCATTCACAAGTCTCTCTTCCTAAAAAGGAAATGTTGCTAGTGCTCAGGTTTTTTATTTTTTTCCTAGCACAACATGTGGTTACCCAAATGTTTCCCTACAATAGTTCTAGTGAAAAGTGATAGGAAATTGACTCTGTAACCCTGTAATAGCAATGTTTACTTTACCCTCATCAGTATTTTACAGACTATAGGAAATCATTACTTGTCTATTCGTTACAAGGCTGACCCTGATTAAAAACTTCTGCTGATATATATATATATATATATCTTTTTCCAGAAGAGACTTATCCTGTCAGAGCTCTACTTTTAGAGATCATCACAGTCCTTATTTGCTCTGCTTTTTCTGAATGTCAAGATCTGTTATACTTTGCAGCAAAAATCCAGAGACCCCTGGATTGTGCCTTGGGGTAACTCGTGCCTTCCTATTTGAGAACCTTGTCATTGCTTTCAAGAAAAAGAGGACTTGTCTCCCTTCTTATTTTCCCCCAGTACTGTTGATGTGTGTGCAATGGCCTCAGCAATACCCTACTCCCTTCCAGACAGCAGTGCCATTCAGGAAAGTGTACACCAGGAGAGTACCCAGGGTCACAAAAGAGGAGCCCCTCTCACATCAGGGGAACCAGGGACTGATGCTTAGAAAGGGGGGGGGGGAAAGGGTCTTTGGAACACTGCATGTGGTTTCTTGCTTCTTGGGTGGACAGTTCAGGATGACAAGTGAGCCTGGATTGTCAGTGTGAGCTAGGGCTGCTATCATCCTCATAATAGAACACTGCTAAATGACATCTTAGAGGCTCTATAGTTTTCTAATTTATGTGGACTGCAAACGGCTTACACTTCTGACTCTTTGATTTCACAGGAATGCAATACTTAGAGTTTTGTGGGGTTATTTATTCTTCCCTCCGTCCTCTCCAAACCCAGATCATGCAACCAGGTAATCATAGGAAAACCTGAGATTCTGCAGAAAACCTTCTGCTAAGGTGATTGTTGAAAGCACAAAGCACAGACTTGTAAAGATTCAAAAAGCAGATGAAAATACTAAAAAAAAAAGAGAGAGAGAAAGAACTACATCTTTACTGTTGTCTTAAGGTCTGCTGATTGTAAGGCACGTCTAATGGTTTCAGGAGGTGTAAGTCAGGGAGTGAAATCATTAGCAGTATTGATGCCTCTGAGAAGTGAATTCTTAATACCATCGTTATTGTGGCTGGCCAGAACTACTGTTCAGCCTTCAACTTTGCTTGGAGACAAAAGAGCCTTTATTTCAAGTGGCAAAGGTCAGATTTTTGGTGTTGAAGATCCAGAAAAGCATTCTAGCAAATAACTGTGGTATACATGTGTATGTGGCTACTTTCTGTTATATTTAACTATTATCTATATTTACATATCAGACTAATTCAAGGTTTGAATCAATGATAACAGAGAAGTTGGATTAGCCTACCACATGCCTTAAAAGCTTCATCCGCAGAACTTTGCCATTCACTTTGAAGGTAGCAAGAGGCTTCAAAATTTGTGATTCTTCAGGAAAAAAAAAAAAAAAAAAAAAAAAAAAAGCTGGTTTCTATGGCAGTTTCCAGTCTGGAGCAAAATACACAAAACTAGTTAGACTTCTAACTCTGACAGAGCTCACTGTGTGCACCTTCACTGGAGTTTAGTGTGCAGTGCTTTTGTAGATGCCGTATGTACAGAAATGGAACTCTTTTCTGAATATTGCACTCAATATTGGATTCACTCTGAAGTTCTCTCTGCATTTTTTATTGCAACCAATGCCATGTGCAGCTGTAGATCGCAGTGCAATATTTTACCTTCCCCTTCCCTGGCACGACGCTGTTTCTGCACTGGGGACAGGGAAGGATTTCCGTGTGAGCAGAAGGTGGCAGCAGATCTCTGCCTCATTTCTCCCGAGGTGATACACTCTTCTGTGGCAAATGAAGAAGAGAAAAAGAATGAAAAGAGGGAAGAAAGAAACTTTAACTTTCTGAGGAAAAAACCTATATCTAATTCCACAGGTAACTAGTAGAGGACCTCTGAGATCTGCTGATCATAGTGCACTAATGAAAAGGCAGCCCTGTCAAAAGGTACCCTTAGGATTCAGCAGAGATGGGAGCACATCCCCATCAGGCCAAGTGACAGCCTGGGAAGCTCACACATGCACCCCTGTGCATTTGTGAGATAAACATGTCAGCAGTACAGCCTTCACTTCTAGTGAACCAGTGAGAGCACTTAATTTAACCTGGTGTGTCAGTAACTGAGCTGCTGTCGAGTGATGCAGACTTCACCCCTTGTCAGAGCCAAATGCCCCAAGCCTACCCACTCTTTCCAGCCCATGGGACCACATAGCCATGCCCAGACCATAGCAAAGCCAGTGCCACTGGTCTCCCATCATCTTGCTGTGAATGCTTGCCTGCTGGAGAGGTGCCTGTATCATTCTCCTGCAACCCAAGGAGATGAAGTCTTGCATGGTTTCAACTTTTACATTACAACGAACACCCATGTCTTCCTTGTGGAGCTACTGGTTAACAACAGCAACAAAGAAAGAGGAGTCGTTGCTATGCCTATTCGTGTGCTCCTCCTGTCCTGGCTGTGTTGCCTCTTTTCAGCAAACCTCTTTTCCCCCCTTTGATCTGTGGATGCTACTTACATGTTACAACTGCTGCAGCCCATGAGCCACTGACACAGAAGGTTCACTGTTAGAAAAGAATTTGAAGGAAAAGAAGGGAACTGCTTAATAACAACACTAAAAAGGTCATAATTAATGATTTGGTTGTAAAAGTGAAAAGCTGAAGCTCAAAATGTACTAAATAGTTTATTGTTAAAAAGGGAAACTTCATCTGTGGCAACATTTTTAAGCAGGTGAGGTGGAGTTTACCAATGAAAGGGAAGCTTTCATTTTCAATGTTCAGCTTAGGTGTCAAAACACGTTTTAAGTGAATTTACTTCCACTGGTAAAGGCAGCCAATTTTGTTTATTTGCAGACTGTCTCTGATTGTTTTACTTAGTTTCTCTGGAAATAAACCAAAGCATTGGTTCTGATTCACAGATCCTTACATCCAAAGAGGAGTGACACGAGCATTGGCTCTGAGCTGCAGCACAAGCCACACTCTTTCACTGCTCCAAGTTTAGTGGTATGGGTGGTTAAGACAGAATAAACGTTTTAGAAAAATAATCAAAGTTGTCTTAAATAGTCCGTGTGATGTAATGAAGTAGTCCTGATGATTTACCAGCACAATTAGAAGACATATCTTATTTCCAGGATCTTCTTCCATGATCTTTCTAACACATACAGGAATGACAACAGATACAGACTCACAAGAACAGGTAATAAACACTGGAAATTAAGCAGAGCACGAGATCTAGAAGAAAAGGGAGGGAAAGGAAAATCTTGCCACTCCATCTGATGAAACGGTGCCGGTTACAGTACACAGTGCACTCCAGAAGTTCCTCTGTGCCTATTTGCCTCCTACAGAACCCCCACCAAGGTATCCCCAAGTCCCCACTTCACTGATATTCAGAATAATATTATTTTATTTTATTATTTTAGATATATTAATATATTTGGCTGGTGAATGTTAGAGAAATAAATCATGGGCAGTGACAAGGCACATCAGCAAGTTAATAGTTGTCTTTTCCTCAAAGGACTTCCAGCTTGTCATATTGAGGGATCACGGCTCCCCTCAGTCTCCTCTGAAATCCAGTTGGTATCTTTGAGTTCATCACCAGTACAGCTGGTGAAGTTATGCTGCACAGCCCTCCACTCCTGTAACCAGAAGCAGACACTTAGGCTTTGTGGTACTAAGGGACATGGTTTAGTGGGGAAATACTGGTGGTAGGTGGACAGCTGGACTAGATGATCTTGGTGGTCTTTTCCAACCTTGGTGATTCTGTGATTCTCAATCTTTTCATTCAGTTTAATTGTGATGTCAATTTTATAATGGTCATTTTGATTTACTCTAGCATAATAATAAAGACGAACACACTTTGTAGCTATTGCTATAAAAAGTGGTTTGCCTTTTTCCTAGGATAGAGAAAGATAGTTCAGAAAGATATTTTCTAACATCATCTGAGTTGAAACGAAGGAAAATACAAAAAGCCCAACCACTGGCATGGAAGAAAAATAAAAAAAGAAAAAAGAAAAGAAAAAAAGAAAAAAAAAGAGAAAAATAATGAGATGAGTGATTTTTTGCAAAGGTTTCAAAGAGTAATGTTGTTTAGTGGGGCTATGCCAGAATAATATTACAAACCCTTTTAGAATAATTTGCAGGAAGAAGATGATTTTTTAGGAAGGGGATGTCACTAGTGGAAACAGTGCCAGCATTGTAAAAAAGTTGGTTTGGAAAGGAGATTGGAGTCTAATCACTTAGATCCATGAAGCAGGAAGAATAAAGGGAAGAAATTTGGAATATTCTTGTGCCAAACTAGTCAACCGATGGCTGAGGGCCAGGACTCAGCCTGTAAGGACATTTTTTTGGCTTCAGGAGAACACTGGCCCATCAGCAATTGGCCTGTTCCTATATCATGTTGTAAGATGGAGATGGTGCAGATCTAGATTTGATCTGTCCAGTTGGAGCAGCACTGTAACAATATGTCTATATCTGTTTGGCCCCATAACATCTGGCTGGGAATAAAAACAGGTTTTAGGATATTAAAGTTCGTCGTCCATACTTTGGAGGATGAAAGAAACCACAAGCAGGTGTGAAGGACAGACTCTGTGTCAACTCAAAACTGATGGGAACTTTGCCCCTCTTAGTAAGAACGATGGCCAGTTTTTCCTGTGCGCTTTTTTTCCAAGATGTTTTGTAGGTCCAAAGGATGCTGATTTCCCTTGCATTAATATTATGGCATGAAAGCATTTCTGTTTACATTTCTGAACTGGTCATAACCTGAGCTGACTGTTAGTATTATCTGTAGATAAATATAACATTATCTCGACCTAAATATTTGCTTACTAAGTTTGACTAAACTCTGCTTGGCTGCTTTTGTGATTTCAGTTGTTAAAAATCATATTCACCACTGTGCATCTTACAAGTGACAAGAGAAAGATACTTGTGCTTATATCACAATTGAGTAACTGAGACAATCACGAGGAACAAAATAAAAGAAAAACTCAAATTAGGCATGAGAGAAAGCATCTTAATTTACACTGGTGGAAATACCTTGTAGGTCAGCCTCATGCTTGTTCACGTTATGCAGTTTTTAAACATGAATTGTTATATTGACTCCAGTCCCATTTTTCCTGATCTAGATTTACAGTAGAGAATAACTGGAGTTAAAATGATTAAACTTTCCAAGTTCTTGATCTCACTTAATATAATTGTCTCTGGTGTTTTTGGAAGGTAAAACATACTACGAATACTCTGAAATCCATGGAATGACATCTACTATACAAATCTGAAACACCGCAGACTAAAGATAGCTCTGATACAACCAACTCTGAAAAAAAAAAAAAAAAAGATTTGAGGCTTCAAATGTCAGGAAAGCATTTCTATCAAATATTCTCTTGAAATGGGATGATTTAATTGTCCAACAACAGTTCAAATATTATTTATTTCTAAATTGTGGAAAACCCAGAAGGTCCTTACTGCTTACCTCTTCCAAACTGTGATAGTTGAGCTACAACATCACGCCCAAGTGTCAAGTGACAAAAGATAGATTTCACCAAATGGTCCAACTGAGTGATCTGTTTCCTGCCTTAGTTAAAACAGACCTGAGTGCATCCACCCTGCAAACACACTGCTAAGTCCGTTGATTCTGAAGCACATTTTCTGCAGAAGAGAGACTACACAGAACAACATTGGTAGGAAGAGCTTTGTTATTACATTTCAATAATAAATTTTCAATAGCAAATAACTTTGCTATTACTACTACTGTTTGTACCTCAGCACTAGGTTATTTAGAAGCAAAACACTGTGTGACTGAGATGTCACAAAACTGTTGGGCTTGGTAAGATGAGCTGTACATCAGTGAGGGCTGGACAGACAAAGAAAAACACCACAAACTAAGAATGGCTGAGTACATCAGATCAAATGTCCAGTCAGTCCAATATCTTCTAAAAGATCATAAAATGGAAAAAAGAAAAAAAAATGGATAACAGTACATTGGGTAATAAATCCCCAGTTTTTACTGATTTATGGTTCAAGAGCTCCTCTGCATGTGATAGCTTACAACCTGTACAGCCATAAAGCCTGTAGTGGATGGAGGGGGAAGGCACTTAGGAAAATGTTTGGCTGAAGACATATTAGAGGGAATAGGAGCAGGAGGAGATGGTATCTTCATTTCCTGATTTCAATTAAATAGAGACACTGACTTCAGGCAAAGGAAGATCCACCTGTGAAGTACTGCAGACTCATTTTGGTTTTCTTATTAGTGCTGCTACCCTTGTATAAACTCTTGCTAAATTCAGGAAACTATCTACAGTTCACAATTTTGTCTAAGCATTGTAATAGGTTCAGAAGCTGTCCTAAACAACCAGAAGACATAAGTAAGACTTTTTCTGATGATCACCTGAGATGACATTAGCTACAGTGAAAAAAATTTATATATGCATTTTTGTATAACTACCATTTACTACTAGGAGCAATACTTACAGCAGGAGAAAACTAGTGGTGCCAAGAATGTTTTACTTCACAGTAAAAAAGGAAATATTTTGAGAGTACTTTATATGGTAGTAAAGCAGAGACTAAACATGAAATCCACATTCATAATGAGAGCGCTTTGATCTGCAAACAGTCCTTAAAAATGAAGTAAGAATATTGCTTTAAATAGTGCAGTTGTTAGTCCTGATCTACAAGTGTGCGCAAGGAGAAAATGTTTCCTATTGCAGTCAACTGACTTCCCCTGATTTACAGCATTTTCAACAGAGGTTCGAGTTCTGTTGACTATTTGGACCCGATTTAGATTTATTTTATTTTATTCTCCAAGTAGTCCAGGAAGCAAGATAAGAATTACTTTCACACATGACTCTGTTTGCATAACACTTTTTTCCACTTGGTAAGAAATACATGGTAAGTTATATTTCCTTTGAAAAACAATGGTTTAAATTGAGGTGTGAAGTGTTCCCTTGTACTCCATTGTACTTTTTCATATGGAATTTCAAGTAAAATCTAAAGGACTGAATGGGGTTTTATACCTACTGCTGTTTGTACATTTGTTGTTTCTTATGAAGTCTTCAGTCATTTTTAGAGACATGCTTCATTTAAAATTCAGTAGGTGTGTGACAGGTCCATGCATCAGTGCTGGGTGCAGCCCCAGGGAGTTCACAGATGTGAAGTCCTCTGTATTGGATGGTTAGGAGGAAGGATGTTTGTCTGTGTAATCAGAGAACAAAAGGAAATGCAAAAGTAAAGGGAATCCACCTCACTGCCTGTCTACAGCAATGCCTTGTGGGCATAGTAGGCAACTTTCTCTACCTCATCACTTCTGTTAAATGCTATTAAATTTACTTTTTTATGCTCCTGCAAGAAGAATTTATGGAAAATCCCTCAAGGTAAACCTGGAAAATGGCTCATCGTAGCACATATTTTTCTGGGAGAAGATATGACTGTGCTCTTGTTAAAGAACATTAGGGTACAAGAATTACTCCACAGCCCCAAAGCTAGCAACATCTTCCCAACAAAGCAACTGACAGCCTACTGCCTGAAGAAAGTCCCTTCTCTAAATCTGTAATCCAAATGTCTGAATATGAGGATCCAAAGCACTAACTCTGAACTAACTTCAAACCAGATTATTCTGTTGCCAGTAGCTGTCTAACTGTGACAGAAAAGAGTTCAGCATACTCTCTGTAAGTCTCTCCAGAGTGTTCTTAAGTCCTCAGCTGATTAAACCTGTGTGAATACAGGTGTAGTACTACCGTTGGCAGAGGGTTCAGTAAATATGGCTCTTGGAATTTCATAAGAAAGAACATATTTTTAAGTACTTTCACAAGATCAGCAATGGAATCAGTAAATATATGTTACCCCATCTTTATTATGGAGTCAGAATCGTAGAATGGCTTAGGTTGGAAAGGATCTTAAAGACCATCTAGTTCCAGCCTCCTGACATGGGCAGGATTGCCAACCACTAAATCAGGCAGTAGATGAGGTTGCCCAGGGCCCAAAACTACATAAAACAACATAAAATATAAAATAGCAGGAATTCCATCTTTGCTTTTCATAACAAATCTTTCAAGAAGTTAAAACAGAATTTCACCTATGGGAAACTCCATCCAACCTTTTGTATCAGTAACAAGAAAGGAAAAGAGAGAGAGAAAATCTTTGACTCCAATCTGAACACCTAAAACTACTTCTTTACACTTTGATCAGTGATTGCTTGATATAAAGGACTACTTGTGTGCTTTACCTGAAACTGTTGTTAGATAAAATGCATAAAGAGGGCAACCTTTTCATGCAGTCAATATGGAGAAGTAAACCAAAATTGAATCTTCACCTTCCATGTATTAACAAAATGCTTTTCTGTAACTCTTGCTATATGATGAATACAAACCATCTCCCGTAATGGCCACTCTGTGATCTGTGATGAATTTTTTCCAGGTGATTTCATTGTGCTCAGAGTTCACATTCTTACTTGCCTGCTGCAGATGCCTTCAGCAAAAGCAGACCACCCCCTGAATCCTGCTCAGACTTTGTTGAGATGGAGCTAAGCTGGGCTGTCAAGACCAAGGTGCTTCCTGTCTTTTCTTCAATGAGAAGAAGCTGAAGTATTTTCAGAGCTGGAGTGGCTGAATTAACATCTTCAATCATTTTTAAATTAACTTTAATTGTCTAACATTTTATTTTGGAAGCTGGGTCTTCTACCCTTCCAAAGAAGAAGGAAGGAAAACATGTTGAGATATATCCACATATACAAGAGTCATGACTTCCAGAAGCAAATGGAGAAATAAAATAGAAATAGACTGTCTAGTAAATATAGAGCTAATTACATAACATCAGATACATTTCAGCTCATAAATTTAGGCTTAACTATCCTGTATTAACCATCAGGTTGAAATATTCTTTTGGACAAGTTATGGTTGAAGCAAAAAACTCTTAAACTGCACAGACTACTAAACTGCATCTGTTAGTGCCATTTCCAACTGCAACTAGAAAGGAACAAGTAAAATCATAGGATGTGTGGTTTTTTTTTTTTTTTTCAATACAATCCACACACAGCTGTTAGCTATTCCCTTTGCAGCTTTGACAGAACATCAACTACAGCCATTCTGTAGCGTTAGGATGATAAATCAGAGGGGCCTATGGAAGGAATGGACATTGGTAAGATGCAGAAAATAACAAATGAATTCTTTTATGTTGAAAGCTGCAGAATAAGGAAAACAATCACGTCTCTGCCAGAGTTTTCAAAGTTTGTGAGGTGCACCTTTGCATATCCCAAATGAGTGAGCCAGCTAAAAGTGCTGGAGAACACATCATTGACTAACAAAGCCAAACTGATTAAACGTTTGGAAAACTTGACTCCTGACAGAGTATAGAGGCACATAAAGTAGACACTACAGATTCCTCAGCAGCATGTTACTAGTAGGAACAATTTTTGTCATAGAAACTTAAGAATCAGAATCATAAAAGGCTTACTTGCAGAGTTATCTTCTGTCAAGGACTGCTAGCACTACTTTTTAAATAGGGCAATGTCTCTCAGTCAGGTAGAATCACTGTCAGTTCTACAGATTATATTTTTCAAATGTCCAAGAAGAGCCTCATAGCTGACACCCATATTACCACTGTATAAAGAAACACACATCAGATGATTTTGTTATACTTCAAGCCTTTTACCAGTAGAGAAGATGTTCTTTCCTATTCAAAATATAAAATCCATTATGTCTTCAGGTACTCGTAGTCTCAGGTAACTACTTGCCCTTCAGTTCTTGTTTCTTTCAAGAATCTCAAACAGTGCTGTTCTACTTTATAGTCCATTAAGCAAATCAATAAACATCTTCCCTATAAGAAATATGTCAGCAAATGAAAAAGAAGTCATTAAAAAGTGCTCAGAAGTAGTAGAGAAAGCTGCTTCATGACACAGTACCTTCTGAATACAGACTCAGATGAAAAATTTATGTGGAACATTTGACTGTTGACTGTCACTCCTAGGTTTCTCTTCATTGCTTCTTCATCCCATGAAAACAGAATCATAGAATCATAGAATCACAATGTTGAAAATGTCCTACAAGATCATCTAGTCCAACCGTCTGCTACCACAAGCTACTAAACCATATCTCGTAGCTCCTCATCCAGATGCCTCTTGAACACTGCCAGGGATGGTAACTCCACCACCTCCCTGGGCAGCCATTCCAGTGCCTGACCACTCTCTGAGAGAAAAAGTTTTTCCTTATGTTTAATCTAAACCTCTTCTGGTACAAACTGTGACCTTTTCTTTGGGTCCTGTTTGTTGCCTGGGAGAATAGGCTAAACCCCTCCTCATCACAACCTCCCTTCAGGAAGTTGTAGAGTGCAATTAGGTCTCCTCTGAGCCTCCTCTTCTCCAGACTAAACAATCCCAGCTCCCTGAGCTTCTCCTCATAAGACTTGTGCTCCAGCCTCCTCACCAGTTTAGTTGCCCTTTCTGGACATGTTCCAGGGCCTCAGTGTCTTTCTTGTAGTGAGGGGCCCAAAACTGAACACAATACTCAAGGTAAAGCCTCACCAGTGCTGAGTACAGGTGCATGATTACCTCCCTGCTCCTGCTGGCCACACTATTTCCAATGCAGGCCAGGATGGCATTGGCCTTCTTGGCCACCTGAACATTCTATTGGCTCATGTTCAGCCAGGCATCAACTAACACCCCCAGGTCCCTTTCCTCTTTACAGTCATCCAGCCACTCAGCCCAAGCCTATAGTGCTGCATGGGATTATTGTGGCCAAAGTGCAGGACCCGGCACTTGGTTTTGTTGAACTTCATCCCAACACCTCAGCCCAGCAGTCCAGCTTATCTAGATCCCTCTGAAGGGCCTCCCTATCCTCAGGCAGATCCACACTACCTCCCAGCTTGGTGTCATCCATGTAACATCTGCCTTCCACACTACAATATTTTTCCCCACTTGTATCAGTTTTCTTAAACTGATCCTCAGCTTATTGTCTCCTGTCTATACGATTATCTCCATCTTTATTATTTTCCTAATGCTTGCAATTTATTTCCAATATAATGTCAACCGTGAATTTAATTAAACTGTGGTCATTAACATTCAATTTATATGCCTCACTAACAGAATCCCACTCCTAGTTCTTAATGACACTTAAATAAATAAAACCTAATAGAGATCCCTGTGGTACCTCACTAGACACCTTAACCTAGTTTGATACTTGCTACTTAACTGTTTACTAAGCTCCTTTGAACACTTGGCAAACCACAGAAGAGCATGTAGATTCAAACCAAACTGAATTAATATTTTACTCCAACTTTCATGAGACTCCATCTTGAATGCTTTAGCTGAATGCAAATAACTTACATGTTTCACTTTTCTTTTTATCTGTAGAGGCCTTGATTCTTCCAGCACTAATGATCATGTTTAATTTTTAGCATGTGTTTAAAGTAAGCACAAGTAAACACTACTTGCAGTTAAATGAGTTACGCATGTGCTTGCAAGCTGCTAGCTTAAATACCTGGCTCAAAAATGGTTACCTTAAATCTAGGGTCTTATGGTGCTTCAGTTCTTTATCTCCAGAAACAGTACTCCTCAAAAGTTCAATTCAAACAGCCGTATATTGTACTGAAATCCTCGGTGATAGGCAGGTTTTAATTTTTCTTAGAAGTACATTCAAAGGAAAAAATAGACCAAAAAGTATGCAGCATTAAAAGAGACAGAGATAAACTGACATACCAGTAATCAAATATTTTGAAAATCATGGAAAGAAAACATTGGGGTGAAAAAAAGAAAAAAAGAAAGAAAAAAAGAAAAAAGCAATTTGAAAGTCCTATACAATTATTTCCAGCTCAGTTACTTGAAAAACTGGTGTTGTTTTATCAGAACATATGGCAACATTCTTGCCAACGCTGCTGTTAAACTTATCAAAAGGGAGACCAACACACTAAAAGATATATGTCTGTGGCTGGCCAAATTATAGTTTTCTAGAGACTTCAACAAACATATTTTCAGTTTCCTTAGTACTGATCTCTCAGTCCTTCATATTTAAGACGTCAAAGTAAGTGGAAGTGTTGAGGCTGATAAAATTAGAGTGTCTTACAAAGGCAAAACACTAATGATAAACAAAAAAGAGAGTGAGAGAAAGAGAGAGAAAAAAATAAAAGAGGGAGAGAGGAGGGGGAGAGGGGAAGGGAAAAGGTAAGGAGGGGGGTGAGGAAGGGGAGGGGAATAAGGGGAGTGGAGGAGAGTGGAGTGGAGTGGAGAGGAGAGGAGAGGAGAGGAGAGGAGAGGAGAGGAGAGGAGAGGAGAGGAGAGGAGAGGAGAGGAGAGGAGAGGAGAGGAGAGGAGAGGAGAGGAGAGGAGAGGAGAGGAGAGGAGAGGAGAGGAGAGGAGAGGAGAGGAGAGGAGAGGAGAGGAGAGGGAAAAAGGAAAAGAAAAAAAAAAAGGGGGGGGGGGAAGAAAAAAGAAAAAAGAAAAAAAAAAAAAAAAAAAAAAAAGAATGAAGTCCAAAATATATGTTTATATAAAAAGAAGTAGAAAATTGTCATCCAATTTACAGGTGATTTTTTCACAGCCCCTGCCATCTTTCCATTTCAAAAAGCTAAGTCCAAATTATCCTTGTTCTCCATCAGCAGATCTGACATCTTTTGCTCTGGGACTGACTGCTGATGAGCCATGTCGTTTACACAGTGCCTTTTGTTGTGATAAATGGCTCATGGCAGGGAAGCTAGCTGAGATGACGGATCCTCTTGCAATCTATACAACAAGAAGACTGGTACAAAGCTTTTGAAATTGCATCTGAATTGAACTGTTATGAAAATCGTATGAAATTGTTATAAAAATGTGTAAATAAATTTGTTTAGATATAGTGAGAGAAAAGAAAGAACACCACAATGCCCATCTGACTGGGCATGTAAAATAATGGCCGCAAAGAGATTAGGTTGTCTGTATAAAAATACTGCACAGGTTATACATTCATACTCACAACTGGGGCAAAAAGATTTTACTCCAGTAAAAAACTCTTAGGATAGAAATATGAGGAAGGAAACGCTCTAAGAAGAACCCTTCCAGTGCTTAAAGGAGCTTATAAACAGGAGGGGGAATGACTGTTTACATGTGTTGATAGTGATAGGACAAGCGGGAATAGTTTAAATTTTAATCTGGTACCTTTTGCTCAAGAACTCTGCTGCTCAGTTTCAACAATACCAAATGTAGAAGTGAGGAAAGATCACAAGGAAGATCCTTATTAAAACCATAACAAATAAATTACAGTTCTCTCTTATAGAAACTTAGTCACAGGCCCTTTGTGAGGATTCTTTTTCCACTGAAGCCAAATAGCTTTGGCTAAATTTTTCACTGGCTAAGACACATTACAATTTACATGTGAATTAATGTAAACCATATTAGTTTCAGCATGTAAACTGTAGTTTTCAATTTGATCTTCATTTCTGTCTCTGATGCTATAAGCTGAAATTTATTTTGTCATTTCAGAAGACAGTTTTGCTGGGGATATAAAATAAGGACCCCAGTAGAAAATCATGCAAAATAAATAGTTCATCTGGCCTGAACTCACTTCATAATTGGGCCAACATTCTTCATATGAAAAACAGTGCATTAGTTCAACTGACTGAGAAGCTGTTTCACTTTTATGACAGTGTTGTACAATCCCCATATTGGCTACTCATTCAACAGTTTTCTTCAGTACATTTCTTCAGTTGCACGAGGGAACCACTGTGAACAATATAAAACAACAAATTATAGTATTTTATGGATACAGCTGTTTCTAAGCTCATTTCATCTATAAAAACTGAACATTCTTTCTATTCTTAAAAAAATAAAGAAATCATTTACTGCTTGTGCATGGAATTAGACATTTTTTTCTGGTTTTAGGATATCTGAAAAAATGAGATATAATCTGTCTTCTGTTAATAATATTGAGTTTGATCAAATTCTATATGAAGACATATTTAGTTTAGTGTTTATTTTTGGAAATTCTAGTGGCTTTTGAATTTTATTTCAAAATAGTTTTCATCCTACATTTTATGGTGAGAAAACTGGTTCTAAGTAAGACCTTTTTTTAGCCTAGGTATGAAAATGTGCTTATCTTCAGTCCCGACTGTTTTTTATTGTTGTTGCTTTTTTTTTGTTTTGTTTTGTTTTGTTTTGTTTTGTTTTGTTTTCTAATCCTGCACTTATTCTCAATGTCATATGAAGTCTAATGATGTCTTATTTGAACTCCTTAAGCCTGTCTCATAAGATTTCTTATACGTCATGCTGGATTATCAATTGTTATTCATTCAGACACCAATCTACAGCAATGAAGACTGCATATGATTCAGACAAAACCCTATATACTATATTTCATTTACTGCACAAACTCTATTAACTGGACTGCTTTATTTTAGAAGGTGCCCCAAAAGACCAATTTCCTATGTCTTTCACATATTTATAGAACTGAAATTGAACACTCTCTACTTGTTATACTCTAATACTAATTACTTAGTGTTTGATTGGTTAAGCAAATCACTTACTCTATGTTGACAGTAAGATTAACAAATATCTTTCATAAATTCCTTTCCTAAAGTATGCTTAAATGTTATAAATCACAAGGAAGTATATCCAAAGTTCTCTTCTCCTAGCAAGTAGAACTGACTATAAGCTTTCAACCACAAATATACTGACATTTTCCTAATCTTTAAAGAGAACTTAACATGTTTTTCATAACAGAAAAGACTTTGTGGATATGATAAACTAATTCCACTATTTCTTGCTAGGTGTCATAGAACAGAGACATCCTTAAGAAACCCAGATCTTAATACACAAAAGTAGTACACAGCTATCCAAATTCTGGATGTATAACACACGCAGCTAACTACACTGACCAGTAATAAAGTCACTGAAATATTTAATGTAATAAATTCTTAGTATGACACACGCTAAACAGTATGACAGTGCTCTCATATAGTAGCATAATCTGTTCTGCAAGCATCTGCATTTTTATCACAGTAAAAACATATATTTTAAATTGTTTAAATGTCTGAATTTTTCCTGAGATTTAGCAAAAGCATTTTCTATTTCTTCCTACATCAGGTGTAGTAATTAGAATCAAATATTAAGAAGGGAGACATGAGGATTAAAACATTCTCTCTTGTAGGTACATATTACTAACACAAGATTTAAAATAACAGAGTTTGCAAACAAATTTTGCCTGAAAGCAATACAGAAATTAGTGTTTTTTAATAGCTTCCCCCCTTAAATAATTAACTGGGCAGAATCTAAGGATAGTTATTTCTGGTGCTCCAAATCATACAGCAATTCTCTCCCTGTTCAGTTGAAATTCTTCTTTATGTTCAGCAGCAAAATAAATTTTCTATTCATTTCAAAGCATTTACAAATACTGAATTAACCTCCTGCTAGCTGTCCAGCCCTGCTGCAACACTCAGTTGGGCAGCCATCATAACATCTCTTTGGTACGTAGGGGAGAACAGCCCAATCCTCTCAAGCAGTTTCCACTTACTGTCTGCAACCCTTCCAGCATTTCTCTACCCTGAAAAGAGTCTTCTTACCCTCATACCTCTCCCTCACACATGCTACATGGCCTTGGAAGTACTCTCTGTGAAACCACGAAGTCCTTATATTCTTACTAACACAAGTCCTGACCTACCAAGAACCTTATTTCTCTCAAATCTTCTGCAAGATGTGTGAAAAGAGGCACCAGAAGAAATCATTTTAAAAACATACTCAGTGAAATTTAAAAGCTTCTAATCTTTTTATTTCCTGCTTTTCTATTTATACATTCTTTAATTTATCTTCGCTTCAGCAAGACATTCAGTAAACTAGCTGTGCTCAAAACATTAGCATACCCATAGGAAGTCAGTACATGAAATAAGAATACATTATTTTTCCTTATTTCAGAAACCAGTTAATACATACTAAATTCTTTTTAGACATCAGTATAATCCACAAACACTTTACCTGGGGTCTCAGTCCTTCTACTGTTGAGACTAGTTCACCAATGTTATGTTTCATTATGCCAAAATACTACACTATATGGCTTGCTCATTTAGGCAAGAGAGCATCATGGCTTCCCTTTGAATGACATGCCTGTTCCAGATCCTGTGAGCTGCACTAAAGCGTAGAATGGAAGTCTTGCCTAGTCTGGTTACTAGCTGATTCAGATGAAACATCATGCCTCTTTCTCACCTCCGCAAACAAACAAAATACCCAACAAATCAAAGCAAAACCACAACAAAACCAAAGCAAGTCAAAATGTTCTGTAAAAGATTATGTGTATCTGGGAGTCATTCTAAACTGAAATTGCAGGTCAGAGTGTTTTAAGGAGAAGGAGTGGAGAAAGCAGTTTAGACCTATGCAGTTTAGGCATAGCCTTTAAGGTTTCTTCTGACTTGTTATTATGCCAAATGACACTGTGAGATGCTAATGGTGTAACATCCCTAAATGAACTTCCACTTGGCAATAAACTAATGTCATCTACAGTCACTAGAACCTAGAAATAGAAAGCAAATTAAATATGAATATCAGGAAAGGTGTTCAGAAAACTACTTCTAATCCAAAGCTGAAGTCTGCTAGCCCTCTTGGACTGGGTAGGTCCTCCAACTTGATTTTGTGATTGCTGTTTTGGGGTTGTTCTTTAGCATAAGAGAAATCACTCCAATGTCTTGGCAGGGCAGTATACAAGATGGTGTTTTGCTATTACGAAAAGCTACAGGCATTAATTGTTTTATTAGAACATATGGAGTCTTCTTTCTGTCATGTTTTCTGTACAGGAATAGTCTTCCCACCAGTTCCATGACTGTTGAGCTGATGTTTCCTGAAGTCCTAACCCCTCCAACAAGCAAAAACTGCAAATACCAGACAGTAAAACTGATCCTAATATAATGGAATGAGCATCTGTTGCATTGTCTACCACACAGACAGTCAAGCTAAGGTCCTGTGTTATGTACCGCTCTTGGAAAGTTATAGGATGACTGGCTACACCATTTGATGGATTTAAGGACCTTCTCATCTCAGATGAACATCCAGGAGGATATAGATATTTGAGTTCCCCCATGCAGTCAAATTTCAGTATTAGGTAGCTTCTTTTCACTGTTTTTTTTATAAATTTTATTTTAAACCGGGGATTCACAAAGAAGAGAAATATTCAACAACTTGCCAAGTTCTTTCAATCAGGCTATTGATTAACTCAGATCAGCAGGAAGAAACACATTTTATATTGTAGTCATACTGAAAAAAAAAAAAAAAAAAAAAAAAAAAAAAAAAAAAAAAAAGGTTTATTTTATTACTGCATTTATTTCGACTGTAGTACTGACAAGTAGTTTCAGTCGGGAGTAGGAGACCAATGTGTTAAAGCTGTGTAGATGCATAGGAAGAGACAGCTATTGCTGAAGAATGGATAGTCTAGGGCAAAACTAATCACGGATCTGAAAAGCAGACCTGGCAAATTGTCTAAGGATAGGTAATAAGGTCTGCAAGATGCCACAGGTTGACTGCATCTCTTAGAAAAAAAACACAATGGCTGCCAGTTCACATATCCCATTTGTTTTGCTCTACAACCTGCACACTGTTGCCTCATAAAAGTTATGCTAAAAAATTGCCCCTAGACACTGCAAGAAGCATGCTGAATGGATCTGAAGTTTATTGGAAAGAATGCACCTTCTACTTCATTTACCTCTGAGCTGTGAAAGAATTTAATTGAACATGCTTCGCTCTTTAGTGCAATTTGTTCGTGAACATTGTTACACTGAGAGCAAGCAGGAATAAAAAGCACTCCTTCCTCAACCATGGAAAGAATGTGTGCACATTCTTACGCGGGCTGTGTACAGGAAATCGTTCACAAACCTTCAAAGGTATTGATGGGGGAAGGGAGGAGGGTGGAATGGCATTCCTTGGGTAAGAGCACATGAAAGTCTGGTCAGATTAGTGTAATATATTACACAAATGTGACACAAAAATGTTCATGGATTACACTTCCTTTGCTGTATCATATTAGCACCTCATCACCTCAGCCTACCAATAACAGATGCTAACAAGATATGAGAAGAGGGCTAGAATACACTTAGGTTTCTGTCTCACATTAGCAAGTGTGCCCTGTGATGCTGCTTGCCAGGATGTGATGCAAAAATTACCAATGCATATTCTGTGAAACTAAACAAAACAAGACACTGCCATGAAAAATGTGTTTACAGTGTGCTGCAAAGTGAAGTGTGCTCTAGAGCAGGGAAAGTCTAACCCAACTCCTGCAAGATCACTGAGATAAGGAGTACTTTGAAGCTCCTTACTTGCATTCCCTAGAAATACAGTTTCTGTTCAGAGAATTTCTACTCTTAAGAAAGTCCTAAGGCATAAATTTACTCAAATTATGTAATTGCAGCAGGCTTCTTATGGATTTTATTCAACTGGATCTTTTTCTTTGCAAGTATAGTTAGCCTTGGTGTTGAATCAAAAGAAATAGAAAAGCATTAGCCATGTGCCAGTCCAAGCTCTAGTAACGCCTCTGGGAGATTTTGACTCAATAGAGATTCTTCTTTATATCCAGCCCTATGATTCACTAAATATGATAATATTATACATACATAGTAGCCTTATTATACTGTGTAATTAAATTTTAAAGGGACAGAAGACTGCAGATACACATGCTCACATTTGCAGAATCAAACCCACTTTTGCTCCATACAGCCTTACTTGCCACACAGAGACATTCAGGGAAAAAATGTGTGTGCTTATCTGAAGATACTTTTTCTTTCCCCAAGCTACAGATGAAATCTGAAGTTGCAGAAAAAGAAGTCATACAGTTTTCTGTCTTACATGTTTTACTGTACGTGAACACATAGAATATTAATAATTGTAGTAAAGAATGAAATAACTACTATGTACACAGGGTTAAACTCTGAGCATCAAAAGTTTATTTTTGTTTTGCTTTAATACATTTAGATGAGGGAAATATGACAGGTACAATCTCTTTGGCTTTCACTCTCTTGGTGGTTCTTACGCCAAGGCCTTTAGTGTAGTAAGGTTGTGATTACATTGTTTCTTGTTCTGTCTAGACATATGTGCAATATATACATTGCACACAAATGGGCTTGAGCTAATTATTTTTAAATATTGTGTATGCTTTTAAAAATAGCAAGCAGAAATGGAACTGCCTAAATATACAGTTGGTCACGTTCTGTTTTTCCCCAGGCATTAAAAAACTGTCTGATCTTTTCTTGAAAACATTGTCGAGGGGACAAAGTAGAGGGAAGATTTCCTCCTCTCCTGTTCTGCGTTCATCACAGTCACAGAGCTCTGGGTTGAACAGAACCTCATCTGCTGTACATGAAGTTGTAGCCCCAAAGGATTTATTTATTTTTTCTTGTGATGTTTGGACACAAACTTGTATTTATTACCGTGGAACAATGTGCTTGTCAAACAGCTGACATATAAGTTTACGAAAACTGATTATTTATAAAGCAAAACACAACACATATTGTTTCATAATGCATAACAAGGATTTTGCAGGAAGAAACTGTAGCTGCTGGTGGCATCGTAACAAAGACAGCATTTCAGGTCCTGATAGGTACTTCCTTCAGGGACTGAAGGCACCAGCAAGGACAAAGTCACTTCAATCACATGGAAGTGCTGGAGGAGGCATAAAGCACCAAGATCTCAGTGCTGCTGTCACTTGGCCATAGGAGGCTGACACTCTCTGCTGCTTCAAGAGAGGCTGGGCTCCTTCCATTACTTTTGTCATTACATTACTGCAGTGCACCTGCTTCTTCCTCAAATAGTTTCACTGCTGAAAGCATCCTACAGCAACAAGAGAATTTCAAAGATCAGCAGAAGAGCAACATGCTGAATCACAAGGAGCTGACAAGCCAATGTAATGAATTTTGCACATCCAACCACCCTGGATGAGTATCTGCCCCAGGATCAGATTGCAGATGAGTGGTAGAGGTTGGAGGAGGAGCCAGAAATTCTAATTTCCAGTTCTCTGCCCATCCCGGAGATGAAAAAACTTCACACGTTCATTTTTGTAACTCATTCCTATTTCCACTGTAACATATTCAAAAGAAAAGAAAAGAAAAAAAAAAAAAAAAAAAAAAAAAAAGATGGAAAAAGGTATAAACATTTATGGATTTTAATTGAAAGGCATAAATATTAAATACAAAATGAGAGTGTTTGTCACTACAGTTCAGATTCCATTCTCTCTGTCACCCAAAAAAGCCACTGAGTGAGGATCCCAAGGCATGCTGCCAAGTGTGTTCACTCTCCAAGGCTTTTTCCTATGGAGAGCTGGAAGGGAGAAGTTTGAGTTTTCCTCACATGTTATTTGTTTATTTGACTATCTACAATTGACATCGTGTCAGATGGTTAATGAATGAATCTGGTTTTATGGCTTTTGCACGTGTTCCTAGAGGTCACTGTAGGCATATTTTCACAAATTAGAAAAATAAATTAATTAATTAAACTTTTTTTCTACTGGGAACCTGAGCACCTGAAATAACAACTATTTTCTCCATGTATGTAGTTGTGCTCTGCCAGGAAGCATTTTTCCCTGCTTCTTGGCTGGGAAACTATTCTAGCCATTAGGTTGCAGTCAAGTGCCGCTGTGTGACAATAGTGTTATTAGCTCTCATGTACACAAACAGTCAGAAAGCTACCAGGTACTTCCAAATGGTACTTTTTAATTCATAGAATCATCAAATTATAGAATGGCTAGAGCTGGGAGGGATACCAAAGCCCATCCAGTTCCAGTCCCCTGCCATGGGCATAATTGTCCTCCATCACCTCAGGCTGCCTATGGCAACCCATCCAACCTGGGCTTGAATGCCTCTAGTGATGGGGAACCCACATCTTCTCTGCTCACCTCCCACACAGCGCCAGCTACTATGATGCCTTCCCACTGTAGGCCAATCAGTGGGGCTGGGTGATTTATTTATTTGTGGAGAAGGAGACAGACACATTTTCAATGTGTATTTTTCTTTAGAGAAAAAAAAAAAAAGAAAAACAAGTGAAACACTTCAATCTTCTTGTGGAGATAAATACAAAAAAAAAAAATATTAACAAACATGTATTTGCTACAAATGAGAAACCTTCAAAATCTTTAATTAAAGAAACCACATAGGTTTGCTACTGAATAAGCACCTTGGAGAGCTGATGGCTTCATCACATAGCTCCAATGCCATGGCCAGGCCCAGGTGGGTGCCATGCTATATTGATCTTACATGATGAGGTTCTGGTAGCAGGAGAGCTGCAGGGGAATCCTCTGGTGAGTGAAGCCCCACGGTGTGGAGCAGTGGGGCAGTGCTGGGAGGGCTGCATACTGTGGGAAGCCCACAGGGAGTCAGGAAAGATGGTGTGGAAAGGACCCATGCGGAGTGGGGCTGAGAGTAGACAGAGTGGTGCCAGAGATGGATGATTATGGACTGACGACAGAACTCTCCTCTTTGTCTTTCTTCTCTTTGGCTATATCATTCTCCAACAGGTGTGTATGAGATGACACTGCAAAAAACAAACAAACAAACAAAACAACCCTTTCTTATATAGTAAAACAACACCCCTTGTGACTTCTGTTCACATTAGCACATCCCAGAATTAAACCACATTTTTTTCCCTTCAGCTCATACCCATACTGAGTTTTTGTAACTCTCTGGTCACATTTTATAGACAACTACATAAAACATTCACACACTGTAAAATACTGGCATGGTAAATCTTGTTTTCTACATCATTACAAGCCAGATATTTATTAAAACTGAAATTTTAGCATATATTATGTGTATACACAGCTACATCTTGGGTGAAAGAACTGCAAGAAACCCTTCTTCCCTCTACTATTTCTTTACTATCCTCATCTGCCTTTTGTGTTCTTCCTCATAGATTTCAAGTCACTGCGCATTCTCTAAACATGTAGGTCTTCCTGGAAGGGCAGAGAATCCCCACACTCGTTATCACACCAAGGACTTGTGATTTAGGAAAATGAATTGTTCCAAACTTCAGATCTGCCCATTAAAATAATAATAATAATAATAATAATAATAATAATAATAATAATAATAATAATAATAATAATAATAATAATAATAATAACAATAAATTCAGAAGGTAGCTTTGAAAATTTCAGCCCTTCTGCAGTCTTATATGATCTGATATGTTCCATAGAGGAAATTAAAAAGAAAAGCAGAACACTAATACAAACTAAATTAGTAATTTTTCTTATAGATGGAGATAGAAGTGACTTTTCTGCCTATTTTTCAAACCATCGGGAAGACTTCACTGTGGCTTTTACCACTATATTTATTCAACCTCTCTCCGAATAATTGTTCAACAGAAAGATTTCATGAAACTTTAGATTAGATTCAGATGAAAAATTGCATTTATTTAATGCTGATTTTATTTTTGGTAAAATTCACTTAGAATTCACTCCATAATTTTTTTCTTCCTTCCTTCTTTTCAAAATACTTAAAAAACTATGCTAGTATATCTATTAATATCATGGGGATTTTATGGTTAATAAATATTATTCATATTCCTCAAACACAGATTTGACTAATACACTCTTCTTACTGACATCGCATTCATAAATTCACATTAACTGAATGAAATTTAAAAGAAAAATATTCTTAATCGTTTCAATAAAATAACTGGCAGAAACTGCAGTATTTGGTACATTTCCCTCTCTTTTTTTTTTTTTTTTTTTTTTCTCTGCAGAGTTTGTTGCTTGTGATTTAAGTTACATAATTTTCCTATATTCGATCCACAACATAGTATAATTCATTTGCACTGTGGCATATTTGAACAATGTCATTAGTGATTATTGGTCTGTAGCATGACATTATTTTGGTCCTGTTGCCACATAACTCTTGAGCTCACAGAAGAAAAATCTATCTTCAATCATATTGAAACATATTAGCTTTCTTTCTTGCTTTTTCGTAAGCAAGAAGATTGTACAAATTTTCCTACAAAGCTAAGGCAATGGGGGTATAAGAGCAGATGAAGACAATACATTTGAAAATCAAAGCAACGCTTACAGAAATGTGTTGGCAGAATTCACTGGGTTCCATTTCAGAGTTGTTTAAACACCATATAGAGCAGAAGAGGAACAGGACTAATGGTTTCTCCTGGAACCAGTTCAATCAATTAATCTGTCTCTTTTTCCTTGCTCGTTTAATTACCACTGTGAAAAAGCAGAGGGAATTAAATCACAAAATAACCATTCAGATAACATGATGGATCTAATTGAAGTCTTTGTAAGTGATCGGATCCTGGGGTAAAGCTGGAGCAGCCTCATCCCACCCAGTTGTGTACTGGCAGTACTCACTGTACTGGCTGCTGACTTTGGAAGAGCATTCCTTCAAGAAGACCAACATTTTTTTTGCCTATGTGGCTCAAAAGCAGACTGCTCACACAGCTGGAGAAACCTGGCAGCGGGGGACGTAGGGGCACTGCTACATGCAAGTAGGGCAGCCATGGCTGAGTTGGTCTCTTAGGGAAGGAGAGGAAGCTGGGATAATGGAAACAACCTCATCAATCAGCGCTGAGTGAAAACAGTGATTTTTTTTCCCCCCTTATTTCTCGTATTTCTCATTGCACCAGCACACTGCCCATCGTGCCCTGCAGAAAGCCTCAGGCCGCCCTGCTCTGGCAAGAGGTGCTCTCTGCATGTACCTTGAGAACAGCCTCCTAGTCTGGCCCTGGTTTGAGTCTAGAACCACTACACCTTCAGGATCCAGCAGCTCTGCCTTCTCTGAACATCCATCTGGGATGTGGTGATAGAATAGGAAGTTCAATAGCCCTGAGCGGCTGACCAGGGCAGGGCAGACCCAGCACGGACACAGTGGGCAGCTCCACGCTGTTCTCCTGTCACCATTTTTGTCACCCTTCATAGCCTGTTCAATGAGAAATCAAACTTCCCTTCCCTTCCCTTCCCCTCCCCTTCCCATCCTTTCCTGAGAGTCAAACTCAGGGATGTTATTAAACTCAGAGATCCCAGCACAGAGCTCCCTCACACACCTCTGTGTGACCTGGTGCTGGCTATGTGTGTCTGGGACAAAAGTGCAAAACATGGCAGAGCGTCCAGGGGCAACACCAGGAGCTGTGCTGGGAGCACTGTCAGGGCCATAAAGGATGAAGAGCCTGGCATGCTTTCCCACCTTCCCTCTCAGAAGCATCAGAGCTGCGAAGAGCACCATTGATTTCCTTCCCATTGCCACCTCCTGAAAGAACGTCGGCATTAGTTAGAGTTTGCTTTCTTTTTCCCTTTACCCCTCATTCTGTTCTGATGCAAAGACAAAGCAGGTGACGCAGGTGGCACCCCCAGCCCGCGTTGCTCACCGACGGTGCGGCCGTGGGTAACCCCCGGGTTCCCCCGGTAGAGGGCATTCAGCCCACGCCGATCCGTCAGGCCCCGCTCTGGCACCAGGCGGCGGCATGCACAGTCCGAGTATGATTTGCGGACATGGACGAGTGTACGTATATTGTATGAATTTCAAAGGAGTTTACTCAGAATATTTCTTTTTATATATGTGCTTTTTTTCTTTCTTTCTTTCTTTCTTTTTCTTCTTTTTTTTTCCTCAGCCATAGGTACCAACCACCCCCACCACCCCTCCTGGGGTAATCAATTTCCTGAAATTCTTCAAGACTTCCTAAGCCCTAACAATGAAAATCATAACCAGCAAGCCATTTAATTTCCTTATTGTGTTATTTAAGGAATAAGACATGACAAGGTTTGTGTTATGCTGGGATATCACCATGCCTCGGGTGGGTTGTGTTAGGCACGAGGCCGAAAACCAAGAGCCAGAGCCACCTGAAGATGGGAGCTGTCCCAGAACACGGTGTTTTTTAGCATTATTCTGTGGAACTGGACGAAAAGAAAGAATTGAGGCAGAAACACAGAAAGTTAAAAATATATGCCATTTTATCATACAAGAAGCAATACATCTTACGTTTAATCTTCATTTAAATTTTCCCCCTACAGGCTTAAAAGTTTAAAGATATATACATATATATATATAAATCAATTTAGAATGAACAATCTCCTAATATCCTATTTTCACTACTTTCACAAATATTTACATTTAAATTTTGGAAATAGTTTACAATTTCTACCTCAATTTCTAAACTAAACTCACAGAAGATAGAATTAAAATCGCCAACATTTCAGTTTCAAGTTCACCTAAATACAGTTCTGCATTTTTTTTTTTTCTTTCTTTCCTGTATTTCTTTTTTAGCTTAAGAAAATGTATGGCTTTTAAAAATAAAGCTTTCATCCTAGCTACAGAGCACTTTACTTAGTAAAAGGAAGTTGTTTCATGTTTCTCTTGTCAGATATGTTATTATTTTTCTTACTGTCTGTTTTCTGTCTTTTGTCACCTGACCATAAGCAATGTGTATCCCACGTTTGTCTCTGAAACATTCCTCCTGGTTCAATTTCTACAGCAACAGTAAAATCAGTTAAATATCCTGGACGAGAAACAAAAGGAGTCGTTCCTATTTGCATTAGGAGAGGTGCACTGTAAGCACGTTCAGTGGAAGGAATCTCCTTTTTAGACAGAATTCATGTTTAAAGCCAACCTTTGTAGCCTATGGAGATGGTGGCATATCTCAACAGTTATACCAGGACAAAGGAATTCTTGGTGCTGCAAAGCAGTCGAGTGGTATTTCACAAAGCTGTGCCTCAGCTTCAGCCACTCCAATTCAAGCTTTAACAGCCACAGCTCACACAGAGCTAAACATGTGAAACTGTTTGCAAAATAAGGTGCTTGACTTTATTTATTTATTTCATCCAGTAGCTATAAACTCCTTAAGGGCCTTAGGGAAGGAGAGACAGAATTTAGGAGTCAGTCACTGACTCAGAATAGTGACTTCATTGAGCTGGATGTACAGGAACCTCAGAATTAAGCCCCACTAGAAAAAGCCAGACACATATACAAAATATGAGGGGAAAGAGACAAATGGGAAAAGGAGTACTGCAGTGTGAGATGCGGGTAAAGAGAGACAGAGGATCAGTAATATGCACTGGGAGAAGAGAGAAACAGGAAAAAGAGGTGGGAGAGAAAACCAACCAACAAGACAACTTAACAGACAAAAGCTAAGAGTGTCATGAAATATATAAATACGCCTTTTTTTTTTTTTTTTTTTTTTTTTCCTAGAAATGTAACAGAAGGGTTGGAAAAAGAAACACGAAGTCTTGTCGGAAAAGTTTAATTACATAGCACCTATTCAATAACGTATTATTAAATATAAAAGTCACCACAAAAACAAGAAGCCACAGCAGTATCCAGCAATTTAAAGGTACCTCAACATCAAAGGCTTGGTCTAGTTGGGGGATATTATCTTCATACTCCAGTAGAAACCCACTGATCACCCACCTAATGAAGTGAAGCAGGAAAAGAAGCAATTTAGTTCCAAGGGACAGAGTCAAGATATGATCTCTTAGAACAGCTGGAGCTCTTGGTGCCACTTGACAGCAACATGTGAGGGTGTTTGGTTGCTATTTGTAGACAAATCCAGTGACTCTATAATTTTAGATAATTTGTCTCTACTCACCATAATAAGGAATTACTTCCATTGTGCTAGAGTCAAAATAACATGGAGAGCTCTATTGGAGTCCATCCTGACAACTATTTATGTTAGTCAAAGGCAAAGTACACTATGTACTTTTGATTATAGCTGTGCCATTCTCATTGTGATAGTTAAAGTTGTGTCAGCACTTCCATTACAATACCCTATTTTTAGGGGTTTATAACTCAGCTGTTAAATTTCGCTTTAGGCTGAAACTTGGCATGCAAAGTCTCAGCCTGCAAGCACTTTTTTATAAATATATATATATATATAAACAACAAAAAACCCCCCAAACCATTTTGGTCACTTTTTATTTTGTTGGAAAGAAGATTTTAACACTCACTCATTTCTACCTCTGAAAAATAAATAAATAAATAAATAAAATTCATTATTTAAATTTTACAGGCTTGTCCATTATGTGTCATGATGCATTTTTAAAAATAGGGTTGCTTTTATTCATGTTGGCAAATTGGCTACTGTCCATGAGCAGTAACTATTTTTAATCATGTTTTTAAGCATATATCCATATTTATATTGTTATGATCCATACTCCGGACTCTGTAAGGAATAGTAAATGACAGGCCATGGAGGCTTGAGCAAAGAGAAAGAACTGCAACAGCTGTTAGTTTACAACAAGTGCACAACTTGGAGTGTAGTCTTCAACACATTAGCATAATTAATTTTTAATAATGACAACATTCATTTGTTGCCTGAAAAGTAGACCACAGGTCCTTCTATCTCCAGTTCTTAATTAGAAAGAGCCTGTCTTAGACAAAGTTAAGTCAGTGTTGTCCTGTCAGTGGGAAAGGGCTCACATCCTTCACTTCTAACTTGTGAAGAAAATCATTGTCGCTCGCAGTTTGTGACTTATGCACCGGCCCAGAGGATAAAGAGGTTCCGGTGGGTCTGGATGCCTAGTTGAGACCTGTTTTTTTACAGTGCATGCCAACAGAGAGATACTAATGGTATTTCAAAATGAACTTCAGAGAGAAATTACTCTTCCCGTCTCAGTTCACTACGTGAATTATAAACTACATCCTCCTACAAGATTATTATGCTTCAGAAACACTGTACACAACCAAGGAAATAAGAATTCTAAATAGCTTATATAGTTCACCTTTAATGGTGCCTTTGTATATTTCTAAGCAATTAGCTAAAATTTATTTATGATAAAGAATGAAGGTTTGTGCTCTAATCTGTAAAAGAGATTATTTGCAACCAGATTGATACCACTTTTACTCAAGTCCAGTTGTAAGATTAAGCTCTGCGTGCTGTTCTGTGCTACAACCATCATTCCTCTTTAGAAAGAAGCATGGGTGTTTGCAGAATTTGCCTTGTGTTATGTAAAAATGATTTAACCTCTTTTTTTTTTTTTTTTTTTTAAAAGGAATGACATCTAACCTAACCAACACCTAACACCTATGTTTACATCTATTCAACAGCAGAGATTCTACTCATGTTCTGCCCTTGCCTTTGTTATTTTAATTAGGCTGAATGGCCACTGACTTAAGAAATGCAGTGAAAAATAAATAAATAAATGAAACCAAGGCCCACCAAATAGCAATATGTTTACTGACTTGTAAACATGATCAGCTTGATATTTGAGTGTCTATCAAGACAGAGCTCACGTGGACTTCAGAGGGGTTCTAGCTTTATGGCTGCCTTCAAATCCAGCCTTTTGATGGAGCTCTGAGCTACAGCAGTCCTTTCCCTCTGAAAGTTAATACATCTCCACTCTGACTGACCGCTGTTGTTTTTACTCTTTGCAGCAACAGGATGTGCAATTTCTTTCAACCATCTCCTCTCTTTTACCACCCTAGAGAGGGAAGAAGCAGTGAACTCCCACGAGAACCTCCAGCACTAAAAGCATAAACTGGCACCTCTCTAGATGATGTTATGGGCAGCAAGGACAGGTGACCAGGTAATCAGTCCTGGTACCTACAGGCAGTGTGGCCAGCTCACACCGTTGCACTCATCTTCTGAACAGCATGGCTAGATCCAAAATGAAAAGCAAGATGGAGTGAGCTTTTTTTTTTTTTTTTAACTGAGGATACACTCTCCCTCTCCGCTGCAGACAGGAAGGGGTGGGGTCTGATTATTGTTGCAGATTTTTCCCCCCTCTTTCTCCGGGTCTTTAATCCCAGACTTGGCTTGTTGCGCTTCAAATTGAAATATCCTGAACAGATGTAAAAACACATGTGAGCCACTGCTCACAAGCTGTGCAAAGCTTTGTTTCATCTGCTGATGATGTGAGCCTAAAGGAGATCTTTTTAAAATTTCATCACTATTCAAAAGGATAATTAATACGTACCCCCAGGCTTTGATTATGCTATACCCAGTGTGTACTGCTGGTACAAAAATAATGAGGCTCTCATCAGGCCGAATGAATACTTGCAGCAAACATTCAGTTTCCATAAGAAATTTAAGATTCAGCGGCGGTACCATGTAGGTGGCTTAATCTAATTTTAATTTGTAACACAATACAATAGATAAGATCATTTGTTTGTAACCAGCACAGGCATTTTGTTTACATGAAACCCCAGTCAGCATTCAGCAGATGGTCTTTTTAAAGGCTTAATTGAAGTTTTCTAATCTAACCTTTTTTCCTTCCATTACGAAGGGGAAAATAAGACAGGAAAAAAAAAAAAAAAAAAAAAAAAAAAGGAAAAAAAAAAAAGGAAACTACAAGGAAGCAGAAAAATAATTGTAAAACCCTTTTGCAGGGATAGCACAGAAGAGAAGCTCTGCTTGCTGTCAGGTACAGCTTCAGTCAGAAGTGAGAAGACACCGAGGTCAGAGTTTTTAAGCAACTCTGAAGGTGTCAGGATAGGTGCCTTTTCCCCTACCTCTGATGTTAGAGTGAAGGTCAGGAACAAATCTCTGCCCAGGCCACAGCAACTGCTCTGTCTCCATCAAGTGTTTGAAATTAGTTACCTGAACCTTTCCAGTGATCAGGCATCTCCTCTTTACACATGCCCTGTCATAGGCTCATCGTTAGATTATGCACTTTCCACATTCAGCTGCTATGGTTGCAGTCTCCTTCTCGTCTGACCCTGCTGTCCTCTATATTACCACACTGACCACAATAAACACTTGTCTCCTCACTGGCTCCAGGCTCATCCTGGCAGCTTTCCAGCGATATGCATTGGAACACACCCTTTCCCAAACATTAAACTCTTCCTCACATCTTGAATATGCAAAGAGTTTCCCTCATCAACATTTCTTACAATAAACAAACAAACAAATAAATAAATAAATAAATAAATAAAATAGGTGAAGTATTTATTTTTCCTTCCATAGGTCATAGAGAGTAGGTCATAGAGAGCAGGATAGGTGCCAGGCCTTGGGTTCATTTGTAGTGATGCGCTACCAAAACACTGTTGCCGAGAAGAACTCATGCAGTTGAGTTGTAAAAGGGGTAAGAAATAAGATCATATGATAAAGAAAAATGTTTTGTTTTTTTTTTTTCTCTCACAGTAAATGATTTGAGAGCAGTGGCTTTGTTTTTTAAAATCACATAACTCTTCACTACTGAGAAATAAACATGCATTGGATGCTTATGGTGTCATCATAAAAAATCGGTGTGAGTTAGATTTCTACGTGGTACCTCGCAGTCACAGAAGATATCAAAGAGGAATGTGATCAAAATAGAAATAAGCTTAAATTGGTAATTCCACTGTCTTCTTTGTCCTTAGGTTCAGCTCATGCCTAGACAGCTGTCTGTGGTGAGACATGCATACGTATTTTTGTGCTCCAAGCCAGTGGGAGAAGAGCCATCTTCAGTTCAAAGTTGTAATACTGCATAACAGTGAAGAGGCCAAGCTAATAACACTATACATTATGATAATATAATGACCATCACTGTAAGTAAGGACTGTACATGGAGAGATTTATATACTGAAAGAAAACAAATATCAGTGTTAGGATAAAAATATCCTCCAAGGAACCCACAAGCCAGCTGGGCCTGTAAGGTCAAGCTCAGCACTGCATTCATGCAGTTATGTGGCTTTTGGCAGCGGATGGCTTGAGTTGTGCTGACTCAGAATCTACCACATGGAGTGGAGACTAACAGATGTGCCCACACAAAAGTTGGAAAGCTTC